>NC_142037.1:74367100-74517800 GCF_982192425.1 Myodes glareolus | reverse complement strand
TAGAGGTACTGCAGAAACTAAGAGACCATGGATGCAAACCCAGACTACTATACCCAGCCAAGCTATCGTTCACTATCAATGGAGAAAACAAAATATTCCAGGATAAGAACAAATTTATACAATTCGTAGCTACAAACCCAGGCTTACAGAAAGTAATAGAAGGAAAATCGCAACCCAAGGAATCCAACATTGCCATCACTGCCTACAATAACTCAGACATCTAGCGACCCTTCACAAGCTTAACTCAAAGAAGGGACACATACAAACTCTATTAAACAAATAAGCAAAAAATAAGAATAACCTGAGTCAACAACCACTGGTCATTAATATCACTTAATATTAATGGACTCAATTCATCTATAAAAAGCCACAGACTAATACATTTGATAAAAAAACAGAATCAAACATTCTGCTGTTTACAAGAAACACACCTCAACCACAAAGACAGACATCTACTCAGAGTAAAGGGTTGGGAAAAGGTTTTTCAAGCAAACGGACTTAAGAAACAAGCAGGTGTGGCCATTCTAATTTCCAACAAAATTGAATTCAAACTAAAATCAATCAGAAGAGATGGAGATGGACATTTTATACTCATAACAGGAACAATTCATCAGGAGGAAGTCTCAATCCTGAATATTTACGCCCCTAATATAAAGCCTCCTACTTATGTAAAAGAAACACATCTAGAACTCAAGGCAGTCATCAAACCACACACACTAATAGTAGGAGACTTCAACCCTCCTCTCTCACCAATGGACAGGTCAATCAGACAGAAACCTAACAGAGAAATAAGAGAATTATTGGAGGTATTGAATCAAATGGACTTAACAGACATATATAGAGCATTCCACCCAAATAGGAAAGAATATACCTTCTTCTCTGCAGCTCATAGAACCTTCTCGAAAATTGACCACATACTGGGTAACAATGCAAACTTCCACAGATACAAAAAAATATTAGTAACCACCTGTGTCTTGTCAGACCACCATGGATTAAAGTTAGAATTCAACAACAGTGCTACCCCCAGGAAGCCAACAAACTCATGGAAGTTGAACAGTCAACTACTGAATCACCCCTGGGTCAAGGAAGAAATAAAGAAAGAAATTAAAGTCTTCCTTGAATTTAATGAAAATAAAGACACAACATACTCAAACCTATGGGACACTATGAAAGCAGTGCTAAGAGGAAAGTTCATAGCACTAAATGCCCAATTAAAGAAAACGGAGAAAGCACACATTGGAGACTTAACAGCACACTTGAAAGCTCTAGAAAAAAAAGAAGTTGATTCACCCAGGAGGAGTAGAAGACTGGAAATAATCAAACTGAGGGCTGAAATCAACAAAATAGAAACACAGAAAACAATCCAAAGAATCAATGAATCAAAAAGCTGGTTCTTGGAGAAAATCAACAAGATTGACAAACCCCTATACAAATTAATCAAACGGCAGAGAGAGAACATGCAAATTAATAAGATCAGAAATGAAAAGGCGGACATAACCACAGACACAGAGGAAATTCAGAGAATCATTAGATCTTACCTCAAAAATTTATATGCCACAAAGTTGGAAAATGTAAAAGAAGTGGACATTTTTTTTAGATAAGTACCATATACCAAAGTTGAACCAAGAACAGGTGAACAATCTAAATAGACCTGTCAGTCATGAAGAATTAGAAGCTGTTATTAAAAATCTCCCTACCAAAAAAAACCCAGGACCAGATGGTTTCAATGCAGAATTCTACCGGAACTTCCAGGAAGAGCTACTACCTATACTCCTTAATGAATTTCACAATATAGAAACAGAAGAATCATTGCCAAACTCTTTTTATGAAGCTACAGTTACCCTGATACCAAAACCACACAAAGACACAACCAAGAAAGAGAATTACAGACCAATCTCACTCATGAACATTGATGCAAAAATACTCAATAAAATACTGGCAAACCGAATCCAAGAATACATTAGAAAAATTATCCATTATGATCAAGTGGGCTTCATCCCGGAGATGCAGGGCTGGTTCAACATACGCAAATCTATCAATGTAATCCATCATATAAATAAACTGAAAGAAAAAAACCATATGATCATTTCATTGGATGCTGAAAAAGAATTTGACAAAATTCAACACCCATTTATGATAAAGGTGTTGGAGAGACTGGGGATACAAGGATCATACCTAAATATAATAAAAGCAATATACAGCAAACCGTCAGCTAACATCATATTGAATGGAGAGAAACTCAAAGCCTTTCCACTAAAATCAGGAACACGACAAGGCTGTCCACTCTCACCATACCTCTTCAATATAGTGCTTGAAGTTCTAGCAATAGCAATAAGACAACATAAGGGGATCAAGGGGATTCGAATTGGAAAGGATGAAATTAAACTTTCGTTATTTGCAGACGATATGATAGTGTACATAAGAAACCCCAAAAACTCTACCAAAGAACCTCTACAGTTGATAAACACCTTTAGTAATGTGGCAGGATACAAGATCAACTACAAAAAATCGGTAGCCCTCCTATACACAAAGGATAAAGAAGCAGAGAAGGAAATCAGAGAAACATCACCTTTCATGATAGCCACAAATAGCATAAAATATCTTGGGGTAACTCTAACCAAGGAAGTGAAAGACCTATTTGACAAGAACTTTATGTCCTTGAAGAAAGAAATTGAGGATACAAGAAAATGGAAAGACCTTCCCTGCTCTTGGATTGGGAGAATCAACATAGTAAAAATGGCAATTCTACCAAAAGCAATCTATAGATTCAATGCAATTCCCATCAAAATCCCATCAAACTTCTTCACAGACCTTGAGAGAACAATAATCAAGTTTATATGGAAAAACAAAAAACCCAGGATAGCCAAAACAATCCTATACAATAAAGGAACTTCTGGATGCTTTACCATCCCTGACTTCAAACTTTATTACAGAGCAACAGTATTGAAAACAGCTTGGTATTGGCATAACAACAGAGAAGTTGACCTATCGAATCTAATAGAAGACCCGGGTATTAACCCACAAACTTATGAACACCTGATTTTTGATAAGGGAGCTAAAGCTATACAATGGAAGAAGGATAGCATCTTTAACAAATGGTGCTGGCATAACTGGATGTCAACCTGTAGAAGAATGAAAATAGATCCATATCTATCACCATGCACAAAACTCAGGTCCAAATGGATTAAAGACATCAACATTAATCTGACCACTTTGAACCTGATAGAAGAGAAAGTGGGAAGTAGTCTACAAGATATAGGCACAGGAGACCACTTCCTAAGCAGAACCCCAGGAGCGCAGACAATAAGAGAAACAATAAATAAATGGGACCTACTGAAACTGAGAAGCTTCTGTAAAGCAAAGGACACTGTCACTAAGACAAAAAGGCTACCCTCTAAATGGGAGAAGATCTTCACAAACCCCGCAACTGAAAAAGGTCTGATCTCCAAAATATACAAAGAACTCAAGAAACTAGACACTAAAACTCTAATTAACCCAATTTAAAAATGGTGTACTGAACTGAACAGAGAATTCACAACAGATGAACTTCGAATGGCTAAAAAGCACTTAAGGTCATGCTCAACCTCCTTAGCGATCAGGGAAATGCAAATCAAAACAACTTTGAGATATCATCCTACACCTGTCAGAATAGCCAAACTCAAAAACACCAATGATAGTCTATGCTGGAGAGGATGTGGAATGAGGGGAACACTCATCCATTGTTGGTGGGAATGCAAACTTGTGCAGCCACTGTGGAAATCAGTGTGGCGGTTTCTCAGGAAACTGGGAGTCAACCTCCCTCAGGACCCAGCAATTCCACTCTTGGGAATATACCCAAGAGATGCTGTAACATACTACAAAAGCGTTTGTTCAACTATGTTCATAGCAGCACTATTTGTAACAGCCAGAACCTGGAAACAGCCTAGGTGCCCCTCAATAGAAGAATGGTTAATAAAGGTGTGGAACATATACACATTAGAGTTTTACTCAGCGGTAAAAAACAATGACATCTTGAATTTTGCATGCAAATGGATGGAAATAGAAAACGCTTTACTGAGTGAGGTAAGCCAGACCCAAAAAGAGGAATATGGTATGTATTCACTCATAAGTGGATTCTAACCATAATTAAAGGTCTTTGAGCCTATTATTCGTGATCCTAGGGAAGCTAAATAAGAAGGTGAACCTGATGAAAATCATGTAGCTATCCTTCTGGAGATTGGAAATAGACAAGAGTGCCAGGTAACCTGGGGTGCATGGCGGGGGGGCTGTTGGAAGGAGAGAGGGTTAGAGAGAAGGGAGTAGGGGAAAGATTGGGGACTGGGATGGGGGGTGAGGGAGGAAAAATGGATATGGGATCAGGGAAGTATATACCTCAAGTAAGGGAGTCATTTTATGGTTTACAAGAGACTTGATTATAAAGGGGATCCCAGGTCCAAGGAGAGATCCCCAGATTGTTCTCTGGACAGAGGAGAGGGTGTCTGAACCGGCCTTGGCCCACAACTATACTGATGAATATTTTGCATATCACCATAGAACCCTCATCTGGCGATGAATGGAGATGGAGGCGGAGACCCATGTTGGAACACTGGACCTAGCTCCCTAGGTCCAAACGAGAGGCAGAAGGAAAGAGAACATGAGCAAAGAAGGCAAGAGCAGAGGAAACCTTCATCCGACCTTGTATGGCCATACACTTGGAGACCCATATTGGAGCACCGGACTGAGCCCTCCACGGTCCAAATGAGGAGCAGAAAGATGAAGAAAATGAAAAAAGAAATCAGGACCGCGAGGGATGCGAGCACCCACTGATACAAGGGGACTGATATAATGAGAGTTTACCAAGGCCAATTAGACTGGGACTGAACGAGCACGTGATCCAACCAGATTCTCTGAATGTGGCTGGATTCTCTGAATGTGGCTGGCCTGGAGCCTTTCTGAAAAGCCATTGACAATGACACTGGTACTTGCTTCCTCTGCATATACTGGATTTTGGGGACCCAGTCTGTCTGGACACTCACCTCCCTGGACCTGGAGGGAGGAGGGAGGAACTTGAACTTCCCACTGGGCAGGAAACCCTGACTGCTCTTAAGGATTGAGAGGGAGGGAGAGAGGGAGTGGGGGGAGTGGGAAGGTGTTGGGAGGAAGGGCGGAAATGGAAACTTTTATAATTTAATAAAATAAAATAACAAAAAAATTAAGAGCACCGTATATTGACACACATCGATGCCAGTTTGACTACATTACAAAGATTTACTTAAGATCATCAGAAAACTCAGACTGTGCATTATAATTAAAGATTATATTATATTATATAAAGATACCAACATTACAGCTATAAAGTTGCAATGAAAATAATTTTATGGATGAAGTCACCCCCATACGAGGAACTGTGTTAAAGGTCGGAGTAACCGGAAGGTTATGAACTACTGAAGTGGAAATCACATAACAGAGTAAAGGAATAGAACAATGGGAGGGTCAGTCTATATTTTTCTTTCCGAGAATGAGAAATTAAAACATTACAATTTAGATGGAAGAAAGATTTAGATCTTACAAAAGTGATTCATTGCTGATCAAAAATAAAATTATTCGCTTTTTGTGTTAGCTTCAGTCTATCCAAATTGTGTGAATTTTATGAAAGTTATACAATATGCACACAGCTTCCTAGAATCTTTTGCATTGATAGTAATGCCTTTTCTGAAGTGTATATTCACGAAATTATATGAACGACTCTGTCTTAAGATAATTGTGCTGCTTACTGTCTTTGTGGTGGCAAGTTTTCTACAGAGGGAAGGTTAAGGAGCTTGTACTGAGCAGTAAGGAGTTGTCACCCATTTGTATTTAGTAAGTAAAGGGCTTTGTTTCAGTTGAAGTTTAATTATGTTTCTTTACACTTGGTTGCAACTTAAATAATCTAAAAACACTGATTTCAGCTCCACTGAATAGAACTGAAACATGTCCTTAGATGTAAAATACCATTTTATCCTGCTCTCATTTCTTTCTTTGACTCCAGTATTGATTTTAAGTCACAATTTCACACCCATGATAAACAATTCTGGTCAGTTTAATTTTGTGGCTTGGTTCTTTTTACAAAAGCATTTAATCAATTCCTTTTCTTTGATTTTTTTCAAATAGTCTATGCCCATATAGTCTTAGAAACAAGATATGTTTTAATGCTCCCCAGAGTAGATGACCAGGTTATACGGCCTCTTGGTTAGATATAATGAAATTAGTTTGAACCTGTAATAATAGAGTTTGTGAGGATTTCCTATCAGCTCATTAACAAATAATACAGATAAATTCACTCAGTTTCATAACAATTTCACTTTAGTGGAACAGAGACATACAATGCATAATAATGAGTACAAATGAATTATATTTACTATATTTCAGATTATTATAATCTTTTAAAAATGTCACATTTTTCTTAGATATCTATCTGTTAGTAAATATCTAGGTGATTTCATTCTCTACCTATTATGAATAGAGCAGAAATGTATGTGGGGGGTGCATGTGTCTCTATTGTATGATATATGGTGAGCAGAGAGAGAGCAGTTAGTCAGTGTGCCTGTACTGCTTACACTTCACTCAGGGCATGACATTTTTTTCTCTTCATTCAGACAAAATTTATTACCACTTTTTTGACATTCATATTTGTTTATTTTTTCTTCTCTAATATAATATATCCCAACAATCTCCCTTTTCTACTCCCAACAATTTCACCTCCATTCTCCCACAGATACATGCTACTTATTTTTCCTTTCAGAAAAGTACAGGACTCCCAAAAATCATAATCATTTTGATCATGGAGAAATGGAATCTTAAAATAGTTTGTAATTTTCCATGGCTTATGATTTTGAGCACTTTTTAAAAGGACTTTCCTATTCACTTGCATTTTTTCATTTTAGAATATCTGTGTTCCATTGTAAATCTCTCCAACTCCCATCCCTTGAACACTTTGGCTGTTTCATTATGTAGGTCTGACTTGCTACATAGTTCAGGTTAGCCCTAAACTCTGCATGTTCACTTGCTATCACCTACTTGTTGAAATTAAAGAAATCATATACATCCAGCTAAAATTTGATAGATATATTAAAAGTACTAATTCGTGACAAATAGACATAGTAAAGTATAAGTGAACTTTGGAGACTTTAGGGTAATATCAAGTTAACTTTTTGACATTTTATACAAAGTATTACATATGCTATGTGTTAACTCTATTTCAAAAACTGCATGTGTTATTGTTATATGGTTTTTATATGACAGTAAATTAACTATCATTAAGAAATTGTTTTATTTTGTTCATTAGTATAAATGACAGTATGCTCTGCATTAAGCAACACATTTTTTTCTTAATTATTTCCTGTAGATTAATTTTCAATGAGGACAGTCACTGACTTTAGGTTTTACCCATTGGTAATTTCGTCAGGATCTAGTTCTTAGTTTTGAACTCAAAGACAGAGAGTCCTGACTACACTCATTGAGTAACGAAAAAAGGCAAGATGAAATGGGTATGGGGTTCAGTGGGAAGATGGTGTAGACAATAATGGGAAAAATAAAATAGAGTAGAGGACAGAGTAATTTCATATAAATGTATGAAATTGTACAAAACAAAATTAATACTAACTATGCTTTGCTTTAATTCATATTTTTCTTTTCCATGTCTTTCTTTCTTTCTTTCTTCTTCTTCTTCTTCTTCTTCTTCTTCTTCTTCTTCTTCTTCTTCTTCTTCTTCTTCTTCTTCTTCTTCTTCTTCTTCTTTTTCTTCTCCTCCTCCTGCTGCTCCTCTTCCTCCTCCTCGTCCTCTTCCTCCTCCTCCTCCTCCTGCTCCTCCTCCTGCTCCTCCTCCTTCTCCTCCTCCTGCTCCTCCTCCTCCTCCTCCTGCTCCTCCTCCTCCTCCTCCTCCTTCTTCTTTTTCCTCTTCTCCTCTTTGTTTTCTTTTTTTTGAGATATGAATTCCCTGGCTAATCTGGAACTCACTCTGTAGATCAGGATGATCTTCCACTCTGAATTGTTCCTGATTCTGCCTCTTAAATGTTGGGATTAAAGATATGCACCACCATCAACTAATGTAATTCCTATTCTTACTTGTAATTTTACAGTGCAATATTAGGATATTATTTGACAGGTAATTTGGAATGAAACCTGATTTTTCAGTTTTGTTCTTTTTTTTGTTTGCTTGTTTGTTTTTTGTTTTGTTTTGAGTTATCAAGAGGTCTATCTTTTTGATAGATTGACATTTGGCTTCAGGATATATTTATACTTTTCTTTGAAAAATTACAACCACGGAGTAGCCCCCATGGAATTCTAGAGATTATAGAATGCACACTGTTTCCCAGTGAGTCTCGTCTATCAGCCTTAATCTGCTTGAACTTTCATTTTTGTTTGTTTGCTATTCGCGGTTTAAAAACATTTTCCTTAAAGTAAATCTCATGCACTCATAATAAACTACTAGTAGGCAGTCAATGTTACTTCATTTTTATTAGTAGTTATTGTTAGGAATATTTCCTAACCAAGCCTTTCCACTGGCTAAAAGAACTCCAATCACAACAAATTAGACTGAATCAAAAATGCCCATGATTAATGAATGCTGTGCTCTCGGGTGGCCAGGAGCATGATGGAGGGAGTGAGGAGACAGAGAGAGAAAAACACACGCAAAATCTGAAAACACCTGTTTCTTCTCTGTGCGACTGCCTAAATAACCTGTGGGAGTGATCCTGACCTTCCCCAAGGAGGGGTCAGTGCTTCACGGGCTAGAAGTTTGAGTCTAGACCAACACAATTCACAGGCTACGGGTTGGGGTCATGCTCCCAACTTAATATTACATTCCAGAATTTTGGATCTATGGGTTTTAGAGGGCTGGGGTCACACTTTTAATCAAACATCTCCCAATCCTTGGAGGACAATGGTTCAATTCTGGCTACTTCCTGTGAGCATGGGGTAATGGGGGAGAATGGGGGGCTGGGAGTAGCTGTGTTCTTGCTAGCGAGATGTGTGGCTGGAACAGCATCTGGTTTGCTGTCATCCTGGAGAACTTAGGCAGTTGCTTTTTGAAGGAGATGAGAAGTCAGGTGGCTAGGAGAAAAAATATTGTTATCATTGCCCCTATGAAATGGGGCTAGTCATTGGATGGGACACAATAGCAGATTAAAACAGATTTTAGTTAGGAGGTGTCCTTGATCCACAAGAGTTGGTACCAATGGTGAAGTTCCAGGAGCTGGTACAGGTCTTTGACATTGTCCTGGGGGAGAACTTTGCAAGTTGGTCTTGGCCTATGGAGCAGTAGTGACCTGTGAAATATGCTTAAAACTGGCTGTGGTTAGCAAAAGGCTCTGGAGACTACTAGTTTTTTTTTTTTTTTTTCCCCAGACCTGATTTTTGATACAACAGTAGAACTTTCCAGAAACTTGTAAGAGTACTGGAACAGATTTACATAACTGAACTTCTGAAGGTACACCTGAAACCTGTTAATCCTGGACTATGAAGCCCATTAAAGAGGCACGCCTTTTTGTATCTTAGCAGGAAACTTTATTAAATGTCCCGGATAAAATAATAAGGTAACACTAACTTAAATTGTCAAATGCCGTTAGACAGATCTGGGAGAGATAAATGAGCAAAAATGAGACAGCTTTTTTAGCTATGTAGGAAATCCCAAATCCTCTTCTTAGTCCTTGGAGAACACCAGTCTTAGAAGCAGTGCCATTAGTTGTTTAGTATAAGAGGCCTAAAGATATTTTTCTGTGGGGGGACAATTTAGTCTACCTGTCATGGCAGGATGAGACGACTGGTTTGCTGAGTGAAGAAGTATTCAGGAAGCTGAAGAGCTGAAAAACCACTTTTTGCTGTGTGGATGGTTATGCCAAACTCAAAGGCAAGCCCTGGAGATGGAAGGTCTTCTGTCTTCTTGGAGGAGCTAAAGCGTGCTACAAAAGTTGGCAAGTTTGTGTCAGAAGCTCTTTTGTAAAAATGCCATACCCTCAGATCTGTAAGGGCATTTGAGAACTAGGTACCATTACCTGTTACTTAACCAAGGCATGGAAGCTAAATTTAGATGTATATTTTATCCAATTAGTTACAGTTTACCAATGGTAGTGAATGTAAGAAGATTAAAAGGAACATTTTAAAGAGTCAACGAATCTTAAAATGAGCACACATGCACACAGAAACATTTATAAAGTTACACAGTCATACTGTGGCCACATTATCAGCTGACCAACCCAAAATTTTGGTGTAGGCAGGTGGCAATAGCTAGAAAAGCTCAGAGGTGATCCTATTAAGAACCAGACTAGCAGACACTGCAAGAGGGAACAGAAACATTAGGACAAAGGGGAAGCATCCATTGTGGAGAGTTCTGGTGTGAGGTAAACATCAAACAGCTAGAAGGAGGAGGAGCCTACAGTGAACCCAGGTGATGGCCTCTGTTGTCCTTGGCCAATGTAAAGGAAGTCAGGTTTAGATTACCAAATCCGGAATGGGAATGGAGCCAGCCACACAGCTGGGTGCAGTGTCAGAATGCCCCCCCTCCTCCCACCGCCCCCAGGCTATGGAGAAACAGAAGTAGGGGTAAGAAAAACGGGGGATTAAGAATCAGTGAAGAAGGAAAGTTGGGAGTGGTGCAGGAGTGCACATCCAGAAACCATGAATTGTAAATATTAGAGAGGCCCAATTTCAAAGGATTTTTTTGTAAAAGGCCCCTCAAGGGCATTTGAGTAATAGGTTTGTATATGTAAGGACCCATTTTGAAAGTCTGTGCCCAATGGGACTCAACCACTGAACAGAGCCCTTGAGTCAAAACGGGGGTGTATGAGAAATGAGTGGGAATGTCTCCCCAACCCCAAGTCCCATTTTAGCAAAGCCTGGCTTTGGACATGGATAAGACTCCAGCGTGGATTGCGGCTTCAATAAAAACCTTCCATACAGAGCAAAAGAAGAGGAATTCACTGAGTCTGAAGCCTATTTAGTCTGTTGGAGAGTTTGCGGGGGATGGGTATTTTCCAGCATGGTGGAGCTGTGCGAAAGGAAAATAAACAGACTCATCTTGGTGGGACCCCAAAGATGTTAGGAATATTTCCTAATCGAGTCAAAACTGGTTCAAAGAACTCCAATCAAACCAGATTAGACCTAATAAAAAATGAGCACATTTAATGAATCCCACGCTCTCGGGTGGGAGCATGGCAGGTAGGGGAGACAGAGGGAAAGGACATGCAAAACCCCAAACCACGTGTTCCTTCTCTGAACAGCTGCCTAAATATCATGTGGGAGTGATCATGATTCTCTCCTGGGGAGGAGTCAGTGCTTGGCAGGCTGGGAGTTGGAGTCCAGACAAACGCAACTCCCAATTTAGGAGCTGCAGTGATGCTCCCAATTAAATTTTACAGGTATATTTTAATTCATTGTACTGTTTTTTGAAAGATATTAAGCTTTGTAAAAAATTTCATGTAGGATTCTTGATATTGATTTTTTATTTTCCCATTTTTCTTTTATTATTGATACATTTTCAAATCATTTTTTGTAGATGCTAACATTTCTCACTTGGTTACTCAAAAATAAATGGATCTTAAAAGTTAATTTCATTCCTTCTAGTAATCTTGATATATGTTAAAAATTAAGAAACAGAGTTCATTATCAGCACCTGTTAAAATACTACAGAACTTCAGATGAATCTGTGGCATCTCTCACATGTGTTCACATGCAGGATTTCCCAGCAGTTTCTTCAAAGTTTGATATTTTGTGTCTATGCTCTCCTAATAAATGCATAAACGACCTTTTTATGCGACTCTACTAAAAATCATCTGATAGTTCTGTTTTGTTCGGCTTTTTTCATTTTAAGGATGAATTAAGCAACACGATTGTAGTACACCACAAGAGAGGGTAGTTTGTCATAAGTAAAACTCTTTTCAGTAGATGATATAAACCTGTTTTTATTTCATTAGATGGTAATTTTAATGTGTGTTTTCTATATCTAAGTGTATGCTTTCAAGTTTTTCGCAAATACACACCATAGTATGATATGCTTTAAAGTAATGGTTATATTATATCTCATCATTCAGAAAGATTTCTCCTGTAATAAATTTTGAGGATACAGAAATATTTATTACTTTGATTTGATTGCATTCTTTATAAATGTACCAGACTATTATGATAGATACATAATACATGATAGACAGATCCATTATTTATCAGTATAAAATACAATCCTTTTATGGCTTTGCTGTTCAATTTATTATTTCTTTTATTTTTGAAAATATTATATAACTACATCATTTCTCCTTTGTCTTTCGCCCTAAAACCCTTCATGTAATTCTCTTTGTTCTTTCTGAAACACACAGCCTCTTTTTTCATTAATTGTTGTTGCACACAAACATATATGTATATATACATAACTACATATATACACACATTCATTATTAGGTTTACTATTGCTGTGATGAAGCACAATGATGAAAAACAAGTTAGAAAGTAAAGACTTTATTTAACTTTGACTCCCACATCACAGTTCATCATCAAATGAAGTCATGAAAGGAACTTAAGTAGGGCAAGAAAGGGAGATAGGAAATGATGCAGAGACCATGGAGAATTGATACCTACTTGATTTGTCCTCCTGACTTTCTTAGCTTGCTTTTGAATAGAACTTATAACAACCAGTCCAAGAATGGCATCACAGGTCAATATGAATATTCTTGCTTATATGTGCATTTCACTGGTGATCATTTGTAGATGGCCAAACAGTCAGTGTACCGCTCCATGGCAAAGACTATTTTCTTGCTTTCTCAATATTCCTCAGTGTCTATGAATTCTTTGTGCAGGACTGGGGGGTTTGTGATCATTTCTGTCAACTTTGACAATTTATTGGTTTAGGCATGCCATGTTGTCTAGAATATATAATGAGAGTGTACTGTTTCAGTCACACAGATGCTGAATTACAGGGTTTCATCAATATGATTGGTTTTTAGGATTATAGAATAACTGGAAGTTTCTTTTGAAGTATTTAAATATGTTGATTATACTCCAAAATTTAAGAAAGAAGGAAATTGAGTGGTAATGCTGTCTTCTTAACTCCAGAGGGGGAGGAAGCTAAAAGCCAAGTGACAGCTCTCAAAGTCTCTCTTATGATGTGAAAAGGTCATGGTTGTCTCAGTCAGTACATATAGTCTACCCTGTGTATATATTATCTTTCTCAGCATCTCATGACAAAGTCATATATTTTTTTCAACTCTTAGAAGAATATTAGTGATTTCAAATGGTCTTAAATGATCTATAATAATAATTGTAAGAAATCTAAATTTGAAACTTATTTCTGTCAAATGAAAATTATACTTGCCTGACTAAACTTTTGTATCATTAAATGAAATAAAAATGTTTTAACATTTCTGTCTGAATGTTTGTTCTTCTATTTTCTGTTATACATACCATCTAAAGTAAAATTAAGAAAGAATCCAAGAAGCAAAGATTTAATAGACTCTAAAATGCTGTGCTAGTTACAACAGAGATTGGAAAGGTTAAGGATCAAAGGCCTTATGTTTTCAAATTGAACATTATCTATATTGAATAATTAAACTGATGAGTTTCCACTGTAGAGTTCACATTTATAAAAAGACTTTTCATGGAGTAAATGTGCTATCTAATTTTATAAATGCCTTGATGTTTTTCTTCTGGAAATATTCTCAAAATGGAAAATCATGAGGATATTCATCAAAACTGTCAATTTATAAATCGATTGTTAAAACATATGTAGGGCGGAATTTAAGAGAAAGATGAAATTTTTTGCGCATAAACATGTAGGTGTTTATCATGTATATGTGATTCTCTTTAAGGCATGCTTCTGTGATCTCATGTACATAGCATTCCAATGACTTGCTTCTTTCATTCTAATGGATCCCATGCAACCCAGGGTGATTCGATTTCTTATGACTGCAGTTAATAATTAAAGTTTTCTAAAGAAGTCATATCACTTTTTATTACTTCATAATAAATTTACACAATGAGTTTTATTATGTTATTTTCATATTTGTATATTTTCAGTCATATTCACATAGATAATACTTGTCTCTCTGTTAGTATTGCGACTACTTCCTCTTGACAACTAGTTTTTCTCTTTGCTTACATGTCTGTCTTTGTATATGTTTATATTGTTATGTGTGTGTGTGTGTGTGTTTCTCAGTGCATGTCATTAGGATTGTTAAATGGCCTTGTGAGAGTAAGTTATTTATAATAGCATGAACAACTTATTAGTGGTAAAGACATAAGGGAAATAGCTCTACCTTCCCCAGTTAACATTAGTCATGCATGGATCCTCATGAGCATGGAGTCATGTTCTTGGACCCCTTTCCTAACTGATCATTGACTCCCTATTGTTGAAATCACCAAGTTTTATCATTTGTTAAGGGGCAAATCAACTAATATTTAGTAGTTTTTCTATATGAAGGATGTCATCTCAGAATTCTTCATGTCTAGTATTCATGAATAACTCCTGAAACAATTCTGCAAGATCTAAAAGCTCTAAAGAAATAATTTAGAAATTAAGTTTTCTATAATAATTTCCATATATTCAAATTAACAAAGTAACAGTGCCAATTTTTCAACTTTTTGTGACCAGTTCAAAATATACATTTAACAGTGTAACATGAGTGGGTCTGCTTGTTGGGGCTTCTTTCATGCCCTGCCCCCCAGCTGTTTAGTCACAGAGAAAAATCACACTGCAGAACTCTATAAGTTATAATGCTGATTGGCCCATTAGGTCAGGCTTCTTACTGGCTAACTCTCACATCTTGATTAACCCATTTTTCTGATCTATTTTAGCTATGTGGCTTAGTACCTTTTTCAAAGGGGCAGGTCACATCCTGCTGCTTCGGGGATCTGGGCAGGAGTGGGAGGAATCAACTTCCTCCTTCCCAGAATTCTCCTGCTCTCTTTGCATCATTTCCACTTCCTGTCTTGCTTTCCTGCCTACACCTCCTGCCTGGCCAATCAGCATTTATTTAAAACATGATTGACAGAATACAGACAATTCTCCCACACCATAACAAGGTCATATTTTCTAATTTCACAGACTATGCAATTTATTTATTGTATTTTAGGAAAATGGATATTCAGATGTAAATCTCAGGAAATTGTCTCAAATATTCAAACAAATATGTATCCTCACAGAATTTGCCCTTATATAAAATATATTGCATTGAATTATTTCCAGTTGAAAAATTTACCACTATATTTATTGCAAAACAAAATGTAATGACATAAAATTAAAGAAATATGTAACATTAATTGCATATTTAATATTAAGGAACATAATTTACTCTTATATCTATGCCAGATTCCCAAATTATTTTTTTATCTAGGTTATCAACAATGGAACTTTTTCTGAGATATCTGGCTACAGAAAACTGCATCCTTTAGAAATCCTTTCTTTGATTGCTTTCTGTAGTGCTTTTCAGTGATTTTCCAGGATTATTTTCCTATATACTTAATCATTCACCATCAAAATTTTGTATATGTTACTCTTATCAATAAGGTTTGCAAAAGAAATATGAATCACAGTCATAAATTTTAGATAGGTCTCTTTTCCATTTCAGACATAGGAATTTCTTTTGGTAGAATCTTTCATTTCCTTTATTTTCATTTGTACACTTATTATTTATACTGTAAATAACTAAGACATAGATAATGTGGATAGAATCTTCTTGCCTTACTGTCTAATTTGCTGAAACCATTGTTCCTTCACACATTCAGTTATGTATTTTAACTCAGATACCATATTTTTCAAGCTTCCTATGATTTTTTTTAGCTGTCAAAGAGACAAGTCTATAATAGATAAAAATAAGCATCACACTTACATAAGATTCCCCTAATATTTTGCCAAGGAAAAGCAGCAATGAATGAAATATGTGTACCAGAGTAATTAAGTGATACATTTATATAGTGAAAATCCTGAACACTGACAACACTAAATAATTTAGGGACTGAGTAGAAGCAAGATGCCATTCATTAGTGTTAGAATACAAAATGATTCTGTCTCTTAGGAATATAATTTGGTATATAGGCTACCATTCACATCATTTTTATTTACACAAATTACTTGTAAATGTATTGCAACACATAAGTCCATGCATGTAAATACTTACACGTATTATTCATAATAGTATAACTACAAAGGACAACAAAATAGCCTTAAAAGATTAAGATAGAAGGCAATTATATTTATGCAATAGCTGCATATAATTAAACATTTAAAATGAATTATGAAGCCATGAAGAAACAAATTAATATTACATGTTTTAAAAAAGCACATCAGAGAATATATTATTTGGTTCTTATTATACAAACTTCTATAAATAGAAAAAAGAATTGATAATAAAATGTGATCTGTCATCTGATAGTGGGTGGGTAGTGGAAAGAAGATTAATAGGTGACACATCAGAGATTTTAGAATAGTATGCTAGTGTTCTTATTGTTGTATTATAAGGAAGACTCCATGTGTTTAGCAAAAGTCACATAACTTTACAACTCAAATTGTCAATGCAAATGTAAATTAGAAGTAAGAGTTTAGTTAATGAGCTATAAATTTGCTAATCTGTTGTAGTTTGCTATGATAAAGGAATATAAACAGTAAAGGACATTGTGAGCCTGGGAGATAAGGCTTATTTGAGAATTATCAGTACCAACTACCCACTTTAATGATATAACAAACTGTTTATTAATTAAGACAAAAAGTAATTGTCATGTTATAGCATAATTACATAGTCACTGGAAAAGGACATTTTCACTTTATCTTTATGTCTTCTTTGCTTTTAATGTCAAACTGCATTATCTAGAATTCCCATACAATAAAGAGTCAAATGGAGCAAAGTTGTTAACATCTAGTGCCCTTGAAGTTTGAAATATTACACTGTCATTACAACATTAACTATGATGATTACACTAGTTTTGAAGTAGTTATCCATTATTCAATCAAGAGTAGTTCGCCACTAGTCTTCCTTTATTAGGAGCTTTAATGATAAAACAGCATTGCACTTTTCTGAGTGTACATTCTGATTCTAATGAAAAGATTAAATGGGAATACTATTTAATCTTTTAATGCAGTGTAATTCCCTAATAGATTTGCTAGGAGTAAACCAGAACTGTATGCCTAGGATGAAAATTAATTCATTACTACATACTGTGGTTTTTTTGGATAGTAGTATTCAATTTTATCATGTTATCAAATAGGATTTTTTTCATTTATTTGCAGAATATCTCCAACCATAATTTTCTCTTTTTTATAAATTTTTTCCACAATTTTGCAATATAGGTAGCAAGCCCTAGGTGGACAACAGAAAGGTTTTCAGAGTAGCAAATAGAAAGTAAAAATCACCCTAGCAGTCTTATCAGAAATGTCACAAATTCATTAAATTTAGATGGGACATTGCAATGACATTAATTTTGATTTGGTTTAATTGTTAAGAAGTTCCTAATTCCATGTGCCTGAGAGGACATGTTTTTGATGTATATGACAGACTACATCCAATTAATAGTTTCTAAAAAAATCTATGGATAGGCAGATGATTATTAGAAGATGTAATAAAAATCAAGAAAGTTAAAATATTTATAAAGTTTAGTACTACTAGTCAGGAATTTTGAGAGAAGACTATTTTACTAAAGGGAAAGAGAAATAGAATCTTTGAGGGTTGCAGATTCCACAGTAAGCATGGAAGTCTAAGTAAGAGAAGCTATAATAAAATATCTCCTAAACCATGCACTTCCATCGGCACAGTACTTGAAAGAGACACTGATGAAAAGAAACATGAATATGCATCTCAGTCCATTGGCTGCCCTTGCCGTAAGCTGTAAGAAGAAAGAATAAGAAATGGCTGGTTAAACAGCTGGCTTAACTGGAAAAAATATCTTACTACTGTAGACTGATATCAGAAATTAGATTCACAGAACTCATTAAATAATCTGGCAGCGTGGTTTTTCTCTCTATCTAAGAATTCTAGATTCCTATATTTAGGTGTGACCTGTAACTTTCAGTAATCATAAAATCAGTTATAATAAAATGGCACTTGCTATGGAAGAGAGCTAAAATCGGAATAATATATTTCAAGTGATGCGACTGCATAAATTCAAAAATAGGAACATGAATAACTGCAAAGGAAGATGAAAGGGGGGACAAATATCATAAAAATTGCTTGATGAAGTCACAATAAATCATATCATCTCATACTTACATAAATATGCAGTGTTACAGACATGCTTGTATATATACACTGCAAAAATAATTTGTATAAATGTATTATAAGTATAAAATGTATAATTATGCATATAATACATAAAGTAATAATAATAATATATTACATAAAGTTATGTCACTTAGGCTGACAATGATCTGTTCATGAGCCAATAAATAGTTATCTAACAAAAATCCCCAGTAAGAGGTACAATTTTTTATTGCTCAGCGTGACCCAAGTAACTCCCAAATCAATACATGTTGGTGATGATTTCATTGATTTCTTCTAAGAGTTTGAAGGTAAATCCCAAATGCTGAAGACACTGTATACATTCAACTCTGGAAACTGAAGATCTGAGATGATGTAAGCTGGAAGCAATTATCACATGATGTAAGTGTATTAACAAGTATAGTGTAATCAGCTGAGGGACAGAAGAAATCAGTTATCCCATCCAAATCTGACGATAGAAGTGTAAAGCATTGCTAGATATCTCTAAAGGTGCAATAATTGCATTCATATTTTCATGAAAACCAACAGTTGTACCTTTAGACTCATAACTCAAAAGGGGGATGGAAATCATGTCTCATTCTAGATATCTAGCATGTAACTTGAACAATTCAGGCCATGGACTTTATCAATGAAAGACTGTACATTATTTACCAGATCAGAAAAATTTTATATCCATTCTAAAATTATACCTGCTGGTAAATGTATCTATCATCATAGCAAATGAAAACATAAGAAATTCACAACATTACAGGCATATTACAGGTCTATTACAGGCATAGACCAACAGGTAGTTTGGAAGCAATAACAATATATACATCAACAATAACAGCACTACACCTGCACATAAACTTCAGTGATAAAGAAACAAAAGAAGGAGAAAGAGGAGGAGGAGAAGAAAGAAGAAGAAGAAAAAGAAGAAGAAGAAGAAGAAGAAGAAGAAGAAGAAGAAGAAGAAGAAGAAGAAGAAGAAGAAGAAGAAGAGGAGGAGGAAGAAGATGAAGAAGAAGAAGAAGAGGAAGAGGAAGAAGAGGAAGAGGAAGAGGAAGAAGAAGCCCATCGCCTTTTTCTATCTGAAATCAGAAGGTTTTGCAGGCCTGAAAAAGGTAAGTAAATTGAGCTTTAATTACATTTGTTAAATAACTAATTAAATATCACTCATTTTTAACTAAAAGTTTATTTAAACAGGCAGTTGGATTACTAACTAACTGTATTGACACATTGTTGTTAAACATTAATAACAATGCACAGTGAATTACTTGTGTACTCAGCAAGAAATACCTTATGGTGCACAGCTCCTTGGAGGAGTATCTACTGTGAAACTGATAGCCTGATATCAAAGCTGTTAGGCCTTTCTTAGAGGCCTCATCTACTTTAGAACCAATAGGATGGCAGATATCTTAAGAATTTATTCTAATGTATTTTCCCTATGAAGCATTTTGAGTTGGTCTTCAGACATCCACTTTTCTCTTTGCACTCCTATCTTCTGTGCTTCTACTACTATACCTTAATAATCCCTAACCAAAGCATTCAACCAATACTCTAGTCCAAACTCCCAAGATCTTTCATATTTCTCTAACAAGCAGCATGGTCTGGCCTCTCAGAGCAAGACCCTATTTTATTGTACCAATTTCTGTCTTAGTTACTGTTCTATTAATGCAGAGACATCATTATCACCAAGGTAGCTAATAAGCAAAAGCATCTCACAGGAGGTTTGCTTAGAGTTCCAAAGGATGAACAGTAAGATGTAAACACAGTGGTAGGCAGTCAGACAAGATGCTGTTGCAATAGATGACCTCACTCTAAAGTTATAGGCAGAGTGAGTGAGAGAGATGCACTGGGCCTAGCATGGGCAATTTAAAACTCAAAGCCTATTCCCAGTGATATACCTCTCCAATACTCTAAAATGTTCACCTTCCTCAACTTGCTTAAGAATTTTAGTTGTCTGTTTTGGTTAGGGTTGGGATCTCGAGGGCTTTATATTCCCCTTTAGCTTATATAGTTGTGTTGTCCTTTTTTCCACCCACATTTGGGATGTCATGCTGGTAAGATTATATGAGAATAGCTTGTAACATTTCTAGGAGACATAATCTCACTAAAACCTACCTTTTCTTATTCCATCTTGAGAAATATTTTAGCTCTGTAGTACTTGAGTGTCTTTTTCAGAACCATTATGGTTGTATTAGTCATGGTTCTCTATAGGAAAAGAAGAGATTGGATGAATCTATCTATCTATCTATCTATCTATCTATCTATCTATCTATCATCTATAAATTCTATATACAGGATACAGAAATACACACACACACACACACACACACACACACACACACACACACACACTAGATAAAGAGAATGAGACCTTATTTTCTGAGGAGTGGATGGTGGTAGAGTGGCGAGAAGATGGGGAGAGCATGAGGAAAGGAGAGAGAGGGCACTGAGTTTGGTATGTAAAATAAAATTGTTTAAAAAATAAAAGAGAAAAGGAACTAGACATGAGAAGCAATGGCACTCAATATAGAATTTATACAGCCAAAACATTGCTAAACCAAATAATGAGGAAAAAGTCAAGAGAAAGATTTAGAGAATCATTAGATTATATTTCCATTCCATAAGAATAAAATGGCCCAAAGGCATGTTACTAAAATTAGTAGAAATAATACATATGTGATATGTTAATCATTCAACATTAACACAGGAATTGGTAACAATTACTTCATTTTTACTAAAAGTAAAGTGAACATGAATCAAGCAAGTCACAATTAACATTGTAGACAAGATACACTTGGAGACAGTGTAACTGGGTGATCATCGGAATGTTACAAGCAAGCATGTCAATTGAGTTCATTTATTTAAAAATCATTCAAAATATAAAATGAAATACAAATTATAATTTAACCCAAACAATAAGGCTTTACACGAAATAAATAAATACTTTATTTCTCTGACTATCATAAGGAAATGTTAGAAAAATCAGGAAGTATTAAAGCAGATGAATGGGGGTAAAACCCAGAATATTGCTAACAATTATATTAGATAGGTAATAAATTCAAAAGGTAGATGGTGGATAGGGAGAGAGTAAGCCAGAAACAGATATCTTTAAAAGTGTTATTCAGTTGAGTATCACTTTATTTCTTTTCATTTAACTGACAAAATGAATCAGTTATATTTCAAGGAGGGGGCTGCTTGTTTATCCTTGCTGCCCAATAGCTTACACCTGAAATAACCAACAGACATTGTATTAATTAAATCACTGCTTGGCTCATTAGCTCTTGCCTCTTGTTGGCTAACTCTCACATCTTTATTTAACATTTCTATTAATTTGTATATAGACATGTGGCAGTGGCTTACCAGGTAAAATTCCCAGCATCTGTCTCCACCTGATTTATGCCATCTCTGACACAGCCTACTTCTTCCCAGCATTCTGTTTAATTTTCCCCACTTACCTAAGTTCTGCCATATCAACAGTCCCAAAGCAGTTTCATTATTAACCAATGAAAGCAACACAAAGACAGAAAGACCTCCTACACCACAAGTATACAGCTTTCTTTTCAGAAGTAGTTTTTAAAAGGACATTGTAAAATAACAGGTTTCAATGTCTTAAGCAATGATTACCAGGCAATGTATACATTCTAAATTTAAAGTATATCCCACACTTACATGACTCTTATTCAATGGGAATGAGTGACTTATGGCTTAATACTATCCTAATTTTCACAACATTTGGATATGTAAATTTTTGCCATTCTCTTTCTTCCCCTCTTCCTCCTTCCCTCCTGCTCTCTCTTTATCTCTCTGGTTACGTAATTGAAACAGGGCCACACTATAGTCTAGGCTGGCTTAATCATACTTTGTTGGTTTGACTGGTCAACTGGCAGGCTTTCCACATGACTCAGCCTATCAAGTGTTGTAATTACAGCTGTGAACCATCAAATTTTGCTATGCTATAATTTTAAATATGCATACATCTTATTCTCTTATCAATCTCTATTTGGAGAGATATGCTTAATGATTAATAAGATAAAATGAAAAGAATTTTGAAATACCCCTCAGAGAACATTTTTCCTTTCCGGTTTTATATACCATCCTCTTCATAATATCACACAATTTTATATTTTAAAATACATTACAGAATTAAAAAATATAACACTGTAAGTTAGTGATATTATTATTTAGCAAATTGAACACTGTAATAACTTAAATTTACAAGGTATGTCTTTACTATATATAGCAAATGCAATATATGTAGGAAATTGTCATACCAGATCACATATATCTTATATAAACATATATTATTATATGTGTGATTATTAGGATTCTATGTACATATGCTCTTATTTTCAAAGGAAAATGAAATAATAAATTTCATGTAAACTATATTCTATAATGCTTATGTTATTTCAACATCTGAATGTTCAATTGCTTAGCTATACTTATCATCAAATTGAAAAGAAAACTTAACCATAAATGTACAAACTACTATGTTTACACTTATTCACTTGGTTACCTACATTGTGTATTAATTATTTAAGTTACTCCATCTTAATTGTTTGAAATGCTCTTTCATTATGATACTAAATTTTTACTCCATTATACAGTGTGCTTTGATTTTACATATGGAAAGTCGATTGGGACACATAGATGCTGCATAACTTTTAAAATTCAAACCACTATGAGATACAGAATCTATTAGAAAAAAACATGACAGAAAACACAAAACATAATTTAAGGAAATTTTCACAGAAATAGAATTGTATGAATGCTGAAGAGAGAGATCAGTGTTTATCGTGAAAAAAGTAGCTATAGAAAAATACTTCCATTTCATGATGGCAAAGTTCAGACTAAATTATCTTTAAATATGTTTCAGTAAATGTAAATAACTTAACTAAAATGTTCATGTCCTTTGTAATAAAAAGAAAGGTAAATGTCAGGGTAACATAATGTAACCTGTACACGCATAAAAAATTCTTATGAATCAGTGGGATTCTGATGAAGACACTGTGAGAGCACAGCATGGGTGAAAACTTTCATTTTTTGTCACATACTTATAAACATGCTTCATTACCAAGATGTGAATTTGTGGGGTCAGGTGTATGAAAATAAAAAATGAAGGAGAATAGAAAATTATTTTGATTAAAATTGAAAGACCAGCATGTTTTATGTTCTATGGCAGACAGAACAGTATTACAAAAGAAACAATAAATTTTAATCCAGGACTCAGAATTAAGAGTGAAAATTTCTACAGAGGAGCGATTTCATGTCTTTATAGAAGTTTAGCATAATTAATAGAAATAGGATATCTCTAAGAGGTCTTTCAATGTAGTTATATCCTGCTAACGGAGTAGACAATTATTCTTTTTATAATCTTTATCCTTCATAGTTTACATAGTCTTTACATGTCAACATCAAGAATACATATACTGATAAATCTCTAAAAGTTAATCCAAAAATTAACCTTCAGTATGTGCCTTTTACATCATGAACTTTGAATAAAGAAAGCTATGTGGAAAAGTTCCTTGAAAAATATATTCGGGGATTTTATTACATTTTAGTGTGTTTGAGTGTGGTTTTGTCACATGTGTCATTGCCCATGATAGATACAGCATGAACAGGGATCAGAGGACAGTTCTCCAGAATCTATTTTTGCCTTCTACCTTATTGTGCTGGGGTCTCCTTTTAATTCTGTAGCTGTGTATACTGCAAGTATACTAGTTCCTCAACTTTTAGACTGTTCCCATCTCTCTCTCTCTCTCTCTATCTCTCACCTCATTCTAAGAGTGCTAGAATTATTAAGAATGCTTCCACATTGTCACAATATTATCAATGTTAATTTCATATGTTTACTCACTGATCCTTTTCATGTCAAATCATTTCCTAAATATTTTGACCTCTGTCATCCTTTCTTATAGATTCCTTTTCCTCTCCAGAAACACTTCAGTCTGATTTTGCTTTTAACATTTTGTAAGCTTTCCTTGCTCCAATCCTCTTGGTGAATTACCCTTAGGGTTTATATTTCACAAACATTTGACTGGTGAGAAGGATTGCAGCACTGAAAAACCAGGAATATTCCCTAAATAATTCTTAGGTAACTAAATTAGTTCTATTTATTCTAGTCAGATCTATTTAGTGTCCCAAGTAATGAATATGTAACAATTAAAGTTTACCACCTAAAACTTAGATTACCAAAGGAATTAACTTTTAACAAATAATACAGGAAAAGGAACAATTTTATATTTAAGCTAAATCTTCAACTAGAC
Source organism: Myodes glareolus (assembly GCF_982192425.1). NCBI lineage: Eukaryota > Metazoa > Chordata > Mammalia > Rodentia > Cricetidae > Myodes > Myodes glareolus. Next base: position 74,493,340 of record NC_142037.1, on the reverse strand, counting down.
TCATGGCAGCAGACTTTCAGAATCATTATATTTCCTTTTAATTGATTCTTAAGTCAGCAAGCGCAGTAATAGATTTTTCATAGTGACATTTTTATTTATAAATATCATAATTCTCCTAAAATAGGAGCTCTTCACTGACTACCCACACCAATGGTGGATTCCTTCCTCTCCAGAGATTTTTTGTCTTATGTCTCCTTGTCACATACTCATTTACACTTTACTTTTCACTCTTTCCTTAAGGATTCTTCTGATTCTTCTGCAGTCTAACATCATGACCCACATAAACACATTTTTGAGATATACAATAATGAATGTGATATAGATGTTTTTATATAATCTAAGTTATCAATGAGTTTATAATTTTAAATTTAGTTCATACATACGGGAGAGCATGCAGTATTTTCTATCCATGTCTGGCTTGTTTTTCTAAGCTAATAGTTTCAAGTTTCATTTGTTTTCTTTGAAATTCAGTGACTTCATATTTTTTAATGGCTTTATAAAATCTCATATTATATATGACACTATTGTGTTGAACATCAATATGACTTGTTTCCAAGCTATTATTAATAGTGCAACAATAAACATGTATATGTATTATTTTGGTGTAAGGCGAAGTTAGATTCCTTTGATCATAGCTATACAATTTTATATAACTGGTTTATTGATAGTTTTAAATAAACATTTATATTGATAATTATCATGATTATTATAAATCTGTGGTTCAATAACTAAGGTCATTTTCTGAGGATAGAGGTTCAGCTCCTAACATTTACATGGCAGCTCACAATCACAGATAACTCTAACTACGGTGCATCCAAAGTCTCCTTCTTATATCCTTGTTTATCATGTAAAAACGTCATGCATAGACATGCACGCAGTCAGAGCACCTATAAATGTAAAATAAACTTAGTTAAAAATAGTAAATGGATTATAAGTTTTCTACTAAAGAGAAAGATAATAACCAATCTACCATATTATAGATCTATATACATGAATCATTAAGAATTTGCCTCTGTGAACTCATTCAAAATAATATTTTCCAATTTAATATTTTTACCTTGCAATCTTCATAGGCAATTTTATTTACAACCAGATAAAATTTGAATACATATTTAAGCTATATTTTCAATATCTATTGATTACCTGATACCTAACCTAGGCTGTTTCCATTTCTTAGCTATAACAAACAGATCATCAATAAGCATGAGTGTTCAGGGACCTCCACAGTATGATATAGAATCCTTGGATGCATACCCAGGGACAGTCAAACACAGTCATACAATAATTTTATTTCTAATAAAGGAAATATTAAGAGTTATTTCTAAAATGGGAGAAATAGTCTAACCCACATCGGAAAAGAAGCATTACTTTTTCCTTCGCCACACCAAATGCTTTTATTTATTCTTGGTGATAATCATTTTGACTATAGCAATGTGGAACCACAAAATTGTTTTAATCTTCCTTTCCCTGAAGACTATGTAGATTTTAAGTGTTTCTTGGCCATTTGGATTTCTTCTTTTAAATAAATATTTTCTTGTTTTATATGCATGGTTGTTTGCCTTTGTGTGTGCTGGTGGATAACATGACGAGGGCATCCAGACCCCATGAAGTACAGTAAAATTTGGTTGTGAACCACCATGTGGAGAGTGGATCACAGGTTCCTTGGAAGAAAAACCCATTTTATTAACTGCTAAGCCATCTCTCCCATTCCGGCTTTTATTCGTTTGTGAAAATTATTTAGTTTTGTAGATTTTTCAGTGAATTGTGTTCTTCTGTTGTTATCTATTTTTTTGAAATTTGGTTTATGCTAGAGATTAATTAACTATTGTAATTAATACTATAAGTATAGCTTGTAATATAGAAACCTACTGTCATATTACCCACATTTTTAGAAAATCAATACAACTATGAAATACTATGCTATACATTATTGGTATTGAGGCCCATAGGAATCCAAATAATGTTAACTATTGCTGCTGTTTTGCTTGCCCACCATGACTCAATGGTAAAACCATATTGTTGAAGCCACCACTGATGGAAGAGGGTCATCTGTCTATGTGTTACTTTCATTGGTTAATAAAGAAACTGCTTAGCCTGATAGGTCAAAACATAGGTGGGTGGAGTAGACAGAATAGAATGCTGCGAAGAAGGCAATGAGGCAGATGCTATAGCTCTCCTCTCCAAGATGGACGCAGATTAAGATCCTTCCCGGTAAACCACCACTTCGTGGTGCTATACAGATTACTAGAAGTGGGTTAATCAAGATGTGAGAGTTAGCCAATAAGATAGTACAGATAAATGGGTCAGGCAGTGCCTAAAAGAATACAGTTTCCATGTAAATATTTCGGGTAAAGCTAGCCGGAGGCCGGTGGCGGGCGGCGGGAAGTGGCCTGCCATTTCTTTCTACACACCACAGAGTTTGGCTGTAAAAACTGATAAATCAAGCTTATACTGGCTAGGAAACATCTTCCTTGTTGACTAGCATTCATAGACTAGTAGATGCCATGCAGACATCTGAAAGAACAAATACATCTGCAGTCTTATTTACTGGTGGACTGATAAGGCAACTAGTGTAATAATGGAATGATTGTTTTGTTTTTTAACAAATCACAATCTAATTGAACTAAAAGGCTGATTCCACAGAAGAGAATTCAAGTCTGCTAATGCAAACCCGGTCAAAAGCCCACAGCTAGGGTGGACACAGACTCTAGGGAGGAATTTTCTATTTTTGCTATGCTAAAGGAACATGATGTCAAAATGAAATCTAAATAATTATACTTCTAAATTCAATCTGTCTTCTCACAATATTGTTCTCAGACTTCTTCGTGAGTTGGACAACAGGTCATACAAAGACTTTTAACAGGGCAAATTCTGGAGAATATTTGAAAATTGTCAGCCCTAAATAGAACATCTTTTATGTATTCCAGAGGACCTCTCTGTAGAGAGAAAAGAATAAAATTATGTCAGAAAACATACTAGAAATCTATAAATTGCCCTCTTGAACATGATATGGTTCATTTTACACACACACACACACACACACACACACACACACACACACACACACACGTGTATGGGGGGGGGAAACATTCACAAGATCATTCCAAGTCAAAATACCAAAATGAGGAATGGATTGTCTCCAGATGTCTTAATCCTAGATGAGGACATAGTAACAATTTATGGCACTGGGGAGAAAGAATCATAGTCATTGCACGGTATGGCCATACTCTTGCTATGTTTTCACACTTGTGTACATTGGGAGATACTAAGTATATTCAGGTGGTTATTAAGAAAGTAATATAAATGAAAGAAAAGAGGGATAAAAGGAAGAAGAGAGGGATGAAGGGATGCAGGGAGGGAGGGTGGGAGAAAGAAGTAGGGAGGGAAAAGGCCATTATGTTTTGAGGGGGTCATATTAATTAGGATATTTAGTAGGCATTAGAAAGTGTGAGTAGAGTGAACCAGATATGTCACTGTATACATGTAAAAATAAAAAGACTAAGAAAAATTATCATTTTACTTTAAAATCACACTAGTATGATCATATCTTTGAGTAAAAAGAGTTATTTCTATAAAATATTTCATTATAATTTTTATGGGACTATATTTTCTGGAAATCCTAGTTAATAGATTAAAATGTCAATATAGCTTAATGAAATTAAAAGAAAAATTTAAAAGTCTAAACATTTAAAAAATCTTTAAAAATTGAAGTAACAGTTAAGTGGAAGTGTTCACCTTTAATCCCATCATTCAGGAGGCAGAGGCAGGCAGAACTTGAGTGATTTTGGAGGCCAGCTTGGTCTAAAAGAGCTAGATCCAGGGCAGTTAAGACAAAAGAAATCTGGTCTTGAAAAAGAAAAAAAAGTACACAAGCAATACATTAAAGGTAATTGTTGTGCAGTGAGGATAACTTCTCTAAAGTAAAGGACATGGTCAATAAGACAAAAGGGCAGCCTACAGAATGGGAAAAGATTTTCATCAATCCCACATCATGCAGATGTCTGAACTCCAAACTTTTTGAGGACTCAAGAAATTGATCCTCAAAAGAACAAATAATCCAGTAAAAAATGGGGTATGGATCTAAATAGAGAACTCTCAACAGAGGAATCTAAAATGGATGAAAGACACTTAAGGAAATGTTCAATATCTTAATATCAGAAAAATGCAAAACAAAACAACTCTGAGATTCAGTTTTACACCTGTAATATGGCAAAGATCAAAACACTGATGACAACTTATGCTGAAGAGGATGTTGAGTAAAGGAAACATTTTTGCATTGTTTGTAGGAGTGCAATCTGGTACAGTCCATTTGGATATCAGTGTGGTAATTTCTTAGAAAATTAGGAAACCATATTTCTCAAGATCCAGCAATTCCTCTTTTGGATATATACCCAAAAGATGTTCAATCATACTACAAGGACATGTGCTCAACTATGATCATAGCAACATTGTTTGTCATAGCCAGAACGGCAAAACAATCTAAATGCCCATTGACCTAAGAATGGATAAGGAAAATGTGGTACATTTACACAATGGAGTACTACATAGCAGAAAAAAATGATGACACTTTAAGATTTGCGGGTGAATGGATGGATTTAAAAACAATCATATTGAGTGAGGTATAAAAGACCCAGAGAGACATATATCATATGTACTCACTCATAAGTGGCTTTTAGACATAAAGCAAAGAAAACCAGTCAACAATTCACAATCCCAGAGACAATAATGAGGACTGTCAGATATATATATATATGGATCTAATCTACATGGGAAGTTGAAAAATGTAAGATCTCCTGAGTAAATTAGGAGCATGGGACCATTGGCAGAGGGTAAAAGAAGAGGGGAGAGGAAGGGAGGGGAGCATAGAAAATTATAAAATAAATAAATAAAAAGATATTTATTATGTCCAGTCATACTCTTGTTTAAATATATTATCTTAAAATAATAATAAAAGGTAATTTCTTGTAATATTATAGAGATATTTATTCTTCTATAGAGTGCTATACAATTAAAGAATCTTTCAACTAATTCTAAACTGAGGCAGTTGTAACTATTCTTCCTGGGGGTTTCAGAGTTTGTTCTTGAAAGCATGCATATAACATCAAGAGAAGTAATTTTCAAAGAATTCTTTTGTACTTCCTTGTTCTGTTACATCATTATCTTAACTAATGCTTTTGAGAAATCATAAAATTGATTTTTTGTAACTTTCATTTTTATAATATATGATATTACCTATCTTTAAACATACTAAAGGGAAGTAAAAATATATGAGATTAGGCATCTTATTACAAAGAGGGACAACGCATATAAATGAATCATTTGTTGGTTTGGTTTATTCAAATTTAAGAAGCTAATGAAGCAAAACTCATTCTGCAGAGTTTGTGAAATTATGAATTTGCCTTTATTCAGTCATTTTGAAGAACAGTAATGTCATTAATGAATGGTAATAAATTTCTGTAACAAACTGGTTATAGTTAAGATCTTAGATCCATTGTCTGTATGCTGTTACTGCTTTTTTAATGATAAGTAAATGTGCAGCCTTTTAGCTTTTACTTTAAATTTTTTAAGTATATTAATAAAAAATCTTGACTCAAAAAACAAAAAGGAATATTGATCAAAGATAGTGGGACATATAATTAACAGAAAACAAATATTTTTTTTATTATTTTATATCCTAAAGAGATTGTCATACTTTCATTTCAGCTTTATTTTTGTTTTTCTTATCAAAAAATGTATCACATCAGAAGAATAAACCTAGATGGTAGAAATATTGCATCCTCATTCACATAACTTAAAACATTCTATTGACCTTATGTGAGCATTTATTTTATATTCACTTCTAAAACTTCTTTGTTCAGTCCTCCACATAAGGTATGATTCTATTTCCCCAAATGAGGAAAAGAAACTTTAAAGATGACATTTGCAGCACAGCAAATTGTTCCCTGGCCCAGTTTGTCAATCTAAACTCCCCTCTGTTGTTGGGCAAATTGCCTTTTAAGGTTCTCAAAACAAATGTCAATTCTGCTGTCAAAGTTGCTTAATGAAACTATTGGAAACTGTCACTTAATTTTGGTTAAATCTTAAGTAACATTCATTGTGGCTATAATATGATAATCTGTTATAATATCCCCTAGAGGCCTGCTCTTCTCTGAAGAGAAATGGAGGAGCATTTGAGAGAGAAGGAAGTTGTGAGGGGATTGGGCAGATGGAAAGTTGAGCTCAGAATTATTGTGGGAGAGAATAAATAAAATGAAAAATTTTTAAAAATGAAATCATGTTTCAGCTATAGTATTTGTAACTATGAGATCAAGTAGTTTATATACTTTATATACACCTAAACAAATACTCCCATTACACTGATGAAGCTCATTCTCTGGCTCGTTGCTATCACTTATTAGTTTGAATAAATATCCCAGCGTCTCTAATGAGTTTCTAGGTTTCCTCATTCAGGTTTGGTTCTACATTTTTGAAAGTGAATAAATGCATGTCTAATTTTATTTTCAGTGTACATAGGGGAAATAGATGTGTCAATCCTGCATCTGCTACTCATAATGGGTTAAAAGTTATATTTTTATTTCTTATGTGAGTCCACAAATAACATATGCTCCATCTTTGTATTGCTGATGCAGACCAAAATAAATTGAGGAAACTTCCAGCATTATTTTTAACTGTATTAATTTTAGATTCAAAAATTAAACTCTCTAATGATTTTACAATATTCTGACAATTTGTATAAATGGCTTAAAAGAGGAGCTACAAATTAGTAATTAAATATTACTTTTATATAAGTATTGAAAATCGTATGAATTTCATATTTCATTTTTATTTAACATGTATGCTTAGAAAACAATGGTTTCTTAGTAGAGACTGAATATTGCTGTTCTCAGCAAAGAAAGAGTGATTGTTCACTAAACTGTGAACACAGTACAAGTTTTAGAAATACGCTCCCTGCTGTACTACAGGGAGTCATTAATCACTGCAAAGCACAATTGCCCCCATTTGGCTCATTCTACAAATAAAGCCCGAAGGAAGTATGAACACTGTGCTATAGACCAGCATGAGACATTACACTCGGTGCCAGCATTGGAATGGCAAAAACAAACCCGGTAGGCTGGGGAGCCTGACAGCATTATGGCTAACTCCTCAGCCATCATGACCTCAGTGGTGCATTGTATGTTGAACTCACAAGACATCATGTTATTAATGTACCATGTAATTCAAAAAATACAACAGAAGTTATTTTGCTGGTCAGCAGATAGATGGCCATGAATTAAAATTTATTTCATTAATGTCGCTATTGAAATAGCCAGTGCTTTGATCCACATCCACCAAGAGAAGTATATTAATTTTTGCTTATAAAGGACAGAAAAATGTTAAACCATATGAATTTATTTCACTTTAAATTCTTTTATAGAGTTTATGTGCAGGCAGAAAATGGCTTTGGTGGAATTGTTCTTTCTTCTCTTTGATTTTATTTTGTTGGGAGCAGGGTCTGGTTCTGAAGGGAAAGCTCTCCTGGAACACAGTATGTAGCCCATACTAGACTTGAAATTGTGTTACCCTCTTATTTAGCCTCCTGAATGCTAAAATTACAGGCACATGCAACTACACTCAGCCAAGGAATTGGTTTTCAATCAGAAATTTGGGGCTCAGTTGCTTACAATACATTCTTGTGTAGAAACCACCACATGAATAAGTAAAAATTCAACATTCTGTAATTTTATGTCCTACATGAGAGGTTAAATTATTGTACTGATATAAATACTGATAAATACTGATAAAAGTATTTTTTATTTAGAAACACATCAGTATGAGATGCTAATTTTATTGAATGAATCTGCCATGTTCACTGCCTGGAAATGACAAGACACCTTAAAATTTATAGGGAGAATGTTAAGAAATTAATAAGATATAGTGTTGTAGGAGCTGCTTATTTGTTTCACAGCTGCCCAGACTCCCTAAATAATCACACAGAAACTATATTACTTAAATCACTGCTTGGCCAATCATTTAAATGTATTGCTAGCTAGATCTTACATCAAGTATTTATCCATTTCTAGTATTTTATATTTTACCATGAGGCTTGTGACTTACCGGCAAGGTTCCAGTGTCTCTGGATGCAGCTCCATGGCTTCTTCCTGACTTCTCCTTTTTTTCTCCTAGCATTTAGTTTAGTTTTCTCCACATAGCTCTATTCTACCCTATCACAGGCCTAAGGCCGTTTCTTTATTGACCAATGGTATTTACAGTATACAGAGGGAAATTCAACAGCACCTTTCCTTTTATGTTTAAATAAAAAGAAAGGTTTTAACTTTAACAAAGAAAAATTACAATGTGGTTGGATTTATATTGAGGTCTTTAATCCATTTGGACTTGATAGATACAAATCTATTTTCATTCTTCTACAGGTTGACATCCAGTTATGCCAGAACCATTTTTTGAAGATGCTTTCTTTCTTCCTTTGTATACTTTTAGCTCCCTTGTCAAAAATCAGGTGTTCATAGGTTTGTGGGTTAATATCCAGGTCTTCGTTTAGATTCCATTGGTCAACGTCTTTGTTTTTATGCCAATACCAAGCTGTTTTCAGTACTGTAGCTCTGTAATAGAGTTTGAAGTCAGGGATGGTAATGCCTCCAGAAGTTCCTTTATTGTATAAGATTGTTTTGGCTATCCTGGGTTTTTTGTTTTTCCATATAAACTTGATTATTTTTCTCTCAAGGTCTGTGAAGAATTTTTTTTGGATTTTGATGAGGATTGCATTGAATCTATAGATTGCTTTTGGTAGAATTGCCATTTTTACTATGTTGAACCTACCAATCCAAGAGCATGGGAGATCCTTCCATTTTCTGGTGTCTTCTTCAATTTCTTTCTTCAAAGCCTTAAAGTTCTTGTCGAATAGATCTTTCACTTCCTTGGTTAGAGCTGCCCCAAGATACTTTATGCTATTTGTGGCTATCGTAAAAGGTGAAGTTTCTCTGATTTCCCTCTCTGCTTCTCTATTCTTTGTGAGTTTGAGTCCAGTCTGGTCTACATGAGCTAGTTCCAGTAGAGGATCCAAAGCTATAGAGAAACACTGTCTTGAAAAAAAAACAAACAAAAAATGTAATTTTCAGGTAAGTTAATAGAAATATAACATACTATACTGAGTGAATTAGCCCATTCCTGAATAATAAAACACATGTTCTCTTTCATATATGGTACTCAGCTCCAAATATTCAAATATGTGTACAGAGTCTACAGAAACTACATAGAGAAGCAGGAAAGGAAAAGCAGACCATGGAATGGAGAGTGTGATACTCTTGAGATGGTGAGTTATCTAAAGGAAATGTATCACACACACACACACACACACACACACACACATTCACAATAACAAACACGCACATTTGCACACACAGAGTCATAAATGAAAAATGAAGTTTAGGAGAGAATAAAATGTTGAATGGAATAAGAAAGGATTATAGTAAAATATGATCACGGGAAGTGGAATAAGAGCAGATTATAGGGACATATGATCACTGTGAAAAATTAAATAAATACTAAATGTTTAAATTTTTGAATAAATGTCCATTATTCCACTAATACAGACTCTACTATAAGTCTCCTGATTGATAATTGAAATAATATCTATAGACTGCCAATTACATGTTTAAAGGAGCATTTTACATCAATATAAAAATCAATTGAAATACTGTAGGATGATGTTTTTAAGCACACGTTCATGCAACACATAGTTCAATATTTAATAGTCATTCTATGTCTAATTGTAGTTTTCAGTCATGCAACAGTGATTTCAATAATGATTGATCATGGTAAATAATTACACTGAAGGTATACTTAGAAATTTTAAGGCAATACCCTAAATGTTAGGATTTAAACAATTGTTTTCATAATCCAATGCAAAATGGAAACACCAGTCATACAGCAAATGTTACATGAGGTAGTATTATTTCAAGAATTTATTATCCACATTGATTACATTTAACATAATTTTGTTTAAATCCCACTTCAATTTGCCTCATTGGAATGTTTTTCAGAGGCAAGAATTTTCTTGTAATTTTGTTTAATTTTGCTAACCTGTGGCCTATTATTTGTTTTTTAATATCCAGAAAACTGGTAAAAGCCATAATCAATTCAAATGACTTAACTACTGTGATTTCAGTAAAAAAAAAATCAAAAACATCATAGTGCACTAATAGATCTTTCTGTTTACCTTTCTGAGATCATGTACAAATTTTCTCTATAGGCATTTAACATCACAAACTATTTACTATTTATTATTCATAATAAAATATTTTTAGGTGAGACAACAAGGATTTGGAGAGTAGATTTCAGTCTAAATAGTAAAAAGGAATCACAATTTCCTATTCACTAAATTTAAGTAGTTACTAAATAAATACATATGGGAAATTCTATAATTTTAAATTAAATTATACTTTAAATCAATAGTTTAATTTGATTTCAAAAGAGAAACTTAATTTCAGATAAAATATATACTTCCTTATTTAAATCCAATAAATTAATTTATATAAATAATAACACAATGGCTCTTTATATAAACAGAAAGTTAATAAAAAATGTAAATCATATCTTTATGGCTACAATGCAATGAGATGAATTCTCAAGCAGAGATTAAAATAGGCTCCTACATGCCAAGTCAGTACACAAATTTTCAAAAGACAATCCTTTTCATACTGAAAATTACAAGGCCATCTCAGAATCAAAATTGTCAGTAATTCAGATAAATATATATCTAAATTTATTAAATATGTGCTAATTGATCTTTAATTTGAAGTAAAACATTAGAATACTTATTTTTCACTTGATGTGACAGTCGTCACGTTTAACTATAACATTTGAGAAGCAGAGGCAGCAGAAGATTTTCTGTGAATTCAAGGCCAGTCTATGTGACAGAAAGAGTTCTGGGTTTCCAACCACTACATAGTGAGACTTTTTCTCCAAAACTCCTTTTATTAATTTATTAATATTAAATTAGTCATTTTATTATTTATATGACAACTTATTGCCTTGCTTGTATTTGTCTTTTAGTCATTTTTACAGTTTTTTTTAAACAAAATAGATTGTTTACTTAACAAATTTACTTGTATTTTCATATCTATAGACTAAATAATCTTATTTTCAAGTTAATTTTGATATTAATCTGTCACCTTATGATGTTGTGTATAAAATTTCTTTTTCTACTGCCAATATGTTACAAAGGATTTACGAATATACTAGTATTATGTGTCTCATCTATGTTTTTATCAAACAATTCATCATATCTGTCTTTATTTGTTGTGTTTATAATTCCTGCTTAAACATTTGCCAAACAATCACTGGCTTGTTTTCTTACCAATGTAATCATGTTTCTTAGCAAATTACTTAGAAAATAATTAACACATGCATTGAATATAAATGTTCACATTTTAAAGTCTAAGCATTTGAAATATTTATCTCAGAAATCTCCTAATGATAAATGAATATTTCTAATAACATGCTTATTATATACAACAAAATCTTAAAAGGCTCCTTCAATTTCATGATTTATTTACAACATCTTAAGATTTTGATGACTTTGATTAATAAAGTCAATAAACTTAAATTCCATCCAAATAAATCTTAAGCCTAATAACTATTTACATGTATAATCTAATCATAAAAGCTCTGAAACCATCAATGCTAAGTATGCCCAAGAAAGTATAAGTTAGAAAGTAACATATTTACATAGAACTCTGTTTTAATACACTTTAACTTAGAATTTTACAATGTTTGGTTTATCCCAGTCACACCCAGGGGCAACACTTGTTCCATTATTTCTTTGCAAGTAAATTGCATTCAGTGAATTCAAAATGCTATCATTTCTTCTTACTTCTTTTGTTTATTTTGCTTTTTTGTTTCTTTATGGATGGCAAGGAAAGAAATCTAACAGATGTTTAAAAACATTGCATTGAGTATTTGTCTCATGATAATTACATTAAGACTAACTGTTCTACACACAAATACCTATTACAATACCAGACAGTTGTTTCAGACAATATTAGGAAATTTCCATTAATATGATATACTATATTGAGCTGACCTGCTTCAGTGCCACAGTTCCACTGATTTTTGTTTTCAATTGACTAAAATTTATTCTGTTGATTTATTTTATTTTGCACATTTATTCTCTTTGTTTATTTTTTAGTGTATGTGTATGTTTGTGTATGTGTGTGTGTGTGTGCATACATGTATATATATGCAGGAACTTCATTCTTGACCCCTGACAAAGCTAGAAAGTCTTTTGCTCCCCTTGATCAAATATTACAGGAATTATCGGAATCCAGGTGTCATGAAAAAGCAGCAAGTACTGTTAACTGCTTTTTAACCCCTATGGTATTTTCTTGATTCTCTACAGTATTTACATAGACCTATGCACAGTGTGGAGTCCTCATAATAAGTAGGCATTAAAATTGTCATAAGATACAGTAAAGTACAAGGCTTGTACTTTGTGATCTTCTTTGAAGGGTAAGCAATGTAGAGAGCAGTGATTTGGGAGATTTTAGAATCAGATCTCCAAGGTCTTTAGCCTGTCACACAATGGGCAGTGCCGCAGTTTACAGAACCATTGTTTTTAGATGAACTCTGTATTCCTGGACATCTATATTCTTGCTTCTTCATCTGTTTAAACACTTATTGCTTTTTCATGTTTTGTTTGATTTTTATTTTATTAATATAATTTTTATTGATTCTTCGTGAATTTCACTTAAGGCATCCCAATTCCACTTAATTCACAGTTCCCCCATGACTGCCTTGTACTCCTTTATCCTCCCCTCACTAAAGAAAATAAAAATAATTAAACAACATAAACAAACCCACAAACCAAGACAAACAGAAACACCACTTCCCTCCTTTTCTATCTTTTTGGTCTCTCTATCACACAAACATTTGTCATAGTGACCTTGGGAGCTGCAAGGGAGCAATTACCCAAATTGCTTTACATGCAGATGCTCATTGTAATGTGCTGTCGGTTTGGTTCAAGGCCTCTGGCTTTTGCTACACCATGAGTACTGGACCTTCACCATGACACCCCACAGGTATCCTGCTGTTGCCCTGTGCTATGTACATCCTTAAACTATAGTTCCTGAGGACCAGTCAGTACACATGCTCCAGCATGTTACAGATAGGGTAGATGTTGGGGTGGGCAAACTCAAAGCATGTGGGTCTGAGTTGTTCTCAGGCAATGATCAGAGCATATGGTGAGGAGTGAGTCCAGTTCTCCTGTGGGTAGTGACAGCTCTTCTATTGTGGTAGCTGGTGGGTGGGGAGCTCTTCTCCCAAGGATTTTGATGGTCTTGGCCAGTTTTAATAAGTCCATGACAGATTTCCCACACTCATGTCACCGAGGCCAGGTCTGTGATCGGGGAGACAGCTCTTCTGATGAAGCTGCTGGCAAGAGGCAGGACCAACCAGCTCTCTGGTTTCCAGGCAACCAAGGCTAGCTCTCTCATGGTCCTCAGTGGTTATCACAGGCTGTGAGCATGAACACAGGCCAAGTGTACCAAGATACCGCTCTCAACCACAGTTCAGGTTCAGACTCCTAATGACCCTAGGGTTAGGACAGGCCACTTAGATATATATTGCCTCAGCGACAACATAGCCCATGGATACCAACGTAGTCTCAGATTGTGGCCCTTACCCAGGCATCTTCAGAGGTAACACTGGACATGGTCATCATCACAGCCTAAGTCTGCAGTTGGGCATGGACATAGACATGACCCTTGCTTAGATTTGGTTTGAACCAGGATATTGCCATGGCCTCAGGTGAGAGTAAAGTCACTCAAATTAGTGTGGCCCTCAGACATCAATTTAGCCTCAATTGGGGCCCCAAACAACAGGCATACCTATGGCCCTCAGTGGTCACACAGGCAGGCCATGGAGGTCAGCACAGACCTTGACTTCAATATGGTCATGATGTTTTATTTTTAATCAATTGTTTGAGAATTTTCTACACTGAGTTAAAATTCGAACATGTTAATTCCATAGCCCAACTCTCACGGCTGTTAGAGCATCATGCAAGAATTCCTATGCAAAACCAAGCCAGAACCAATGTCAGTATGAGAGAGAATGCAGACATGAAGGTCCATGCCTAGCAGAGGATCTGCTAACAACTGATATTTGCTGGGAGAGGTAGGGTTAGTTTTCCTGAAAATCAATGCAGCTGCCAAAGTAACTTTGTATGTTTTGAGGAAATGGCAATTAATTTGAGTCCACATCTCTTCCAAATGTTTGTTTTTCAAGGAATTAATTTTTAAGCTAACAGAACCAATTACAGTAACCTGAGGATGAATTACATAACAGATCTCCTGTTTTCAAGGTCCAATTAGTAGTTGGTGTTCTCTAATAGAACAGTTCCATTTTTATTATAAAGGTAGATTTTAGTATTTCAAATCTTTACTTATATGTCCATTTGTTAATATTACCATGGCTAATTGATAAAACAGAAATCTTTTCTTTCAACTTCTAAACTACTTTTCCTACAGATCAGTTGTTTATCTAATGTATTGATAAATTTATACAACTATCTTATACAACAACTATCTGCTTACAGTGGTCTATATTGTTTGAATCTACATGAATTGAAATATAGATGGATGTAATTAGTAGTCTTGTCAAGGTGGCAGGTTGATGCTGACTTGCTTTTGGTTTCTAATCACTGAGCCTGAATGAAAGATAAATGTATTCATCTAATTTGCTTGATGAGCTTCCTCTTATATGTTATCCTATCAAGTGTCGTTCTTTTGATGACAGAGGATTGATGATTTTAATAATGTGAGCAGCATGTAGGTCATCAGGGTTCACGGAACTTCCATTATTAACTCTGCTATGAATAACTTCTTGACCTTTGAATGTAATAATATTCACGGTAATTTATTCTCACACATATTCAATCTCAATACATCACACATGTACAAATATGTATTATACCACACATGCATACTCACACTTTGTTATAAAGGCTTATGAACTTTATGTTGTATTAGTGATTTTCGATAAAGAAAAGAATTTACTGTTATACAACATATATTTCAAAGTAATACTATTAAGGAACCAGAAAGTAGTCACATGTGGGGTGAAAATGCTGATAATTATACTGGTTTGGATAAGAATAGCCACTATATTTAAATATTTGGTCCTCAGCTAGTGAGACTGTTTGGGAAGGATTAATAGGTGTAGCCTTGTTGGAGGGGGTGTGTCACTAAGAATGGGTTTTGACACTTCCAAAGACTGACATCATTTCTAGTAAGCTCTCAGCATTTGCAAGGTGACTTACTGCCTGCTGCCATGCTCACAACCATGGTGGTCATGGACATTAACACTCTAAAAAAACACATAAATAAACACTAAGTCTGTTTCATTGTTATTTATGAGAAGTATATGGCTACATATTAAGAATATTAGGTAGTAATCATAATTAACATGTTATATATTTAATTTATTAGTATAGTTATTACTATTACTTAGTTCCAGGAGAAATGTCCAGTGCAAAAGATATGTACAATAACATGGTAAATAGATGACTTATGTAAATTAACATTTATATTATTCTATTTAAGATATAGTAAACTTAAATTAAAGTTCTATTTTACCTTAAATATTATTAAACCTGTAAGTCACAAATGTAGAAGTAAATTGTCTTTATAAATTTCTCTACCAGAAATATAAAGCTCTCTAGAAAATCTTGATATGTTTTATTGCTGGAGGCCACTAGTTAATTCCCAGCTTCCTGGCAGCTCAGACCCAAAATAATCACACCAAAACTGTATTATTTAATCACTACTTGGTACATTAGCTCTAGCTTCTTATTGGGTAACACTTACATCTTAATTTAATGCATTTCTAGTGATCTGTGTATTGCCATGTGGCTGTGGCTTACCAGGTAAAGTTCCACCTGGCTTTCGTGAGGCTACATGGCTTCTTTCTGACTCTGCCTTCTCTCCCCCTGCCTACTTATGTTCTGCCATATTAACAGGCCAAGGCAGTTTCTTTATCCAACAATGGTATTCACAGCATACCAAGGGAATCCCACTCAATCACTCAATATTTAAATATGATGAAAGAAAGAGAGCACTTTCTGAAAGAGGCATAGAAGTTATCCCATTCTTGGCAGCCACTTTCCTGATTGTTGTTGTGCACAGCGCATCATTAATGTGTGACCTATAAGTAATAGAACAATTAATGCAGCCTTCCAAAGTGCTTCGCTGCCATCCAACTTGGACTCTGGGAAATAAAAAGAAAAACTGCACTTCTGTTCATGAAGGTTTTAAG
This sequence comes from Myodes glareolus, assembly GCF_982192425.1. Lineage (NCBI taxonomy): Eukaryota > Metazoa > Chordata > Mammalia > Rodentia > Cricetidae > Myodes > Myodes glareolus. Next base: position 74,477,035 of record NC_142037.1, on the reverse strand, counting down.
AACAGTTTTTTAAATATTATATCTCATCTGAAAGCAACATTTTCATAAAACAAATAAATACAAACATGCCAAGATAATAGTTCTTGGAAATCTGAAATAAAAATTCACAATTATTTCAAGTTAATAACAAAACAATTACCAGGAGCTAGCCCTGTTGCCCTGCTGAGCAGTTCTTCCCAGAGCGGTGAGTGGGTGCTCACCAGGGCAGCCTGCCTGCCCACGAAGAGAGCACAGCCCCCCTCCCCCCCAGCTTCTGCAGCAGGGTCTTCGGTGTTCCAAGGGACCCCTCCCCTCCCCCCACTGCTGCGGGCCCTTTGTCTCCTGAGTCCTGGGAAGACCAGCTAGCCCTGTCGCCCTGCGGAGCAGTTCTTCCCAGAGAGGTGAGTGGGTGCTCACCGGGGCAGCCTGCCTGCCCACGAAGAGAGCACAGCCCCCCCCCCCCCAGCTTCTGCAGCAGGGTCTTCGGTGTTCCAAGGGACCCCTCCCCTCCCCCCACTGCTGCGGGCCCTTTGTCTCCTGAGTCCTGGGAAGACCTGCTAGCCCTGTTGCCCTGCTGAGCAGTTCTTCCCAGAGAGGTGAGTGGGTGCTAGCCTGGGCAGCCTGCCTGCCTGTCCGGGAAGGGAGCACAGCCCTTCCCCCCTCAGCTTCTGCGGCAGGGTCTTTGGTGTTCCAAGAGACCCCTCCCCTCCCCCCACTGCTGCGGGCCCTTTGTCTCCTGGGTTCTGGGAAGACCAGCTAGCCCTGTTGCCCTGCTGAGGAGTTCTTCCCAGAGAGGGCTGAGGAGCTCTATCCAGAGAGTGCTGTGAAGTCCTACCCAGAGAGTGCTGAGGAGTTCTATCCAGAAAGTGCTGAGGAGTTTCATCCAGAGTGGGGAAGATGGGCAGGCACCAATGCAAGAATTCCTCCAACAACCTGAAAGGCAACATGACATCGCCAGAATCCAGGGAGCTCGAAACTAGAAGAATTGAACACCCTACTCCAGAAGAAATAGAAGAAATCGACTCTAAGCGCTTTTTTATGAAAATAATAGAGGAACTTAAACAGGAGGTGAAAATCTGTCGTAAAGAAATGGAAGATATGTATAACAAAAAAATTGAGGAAATGAGTAAAGAAATGGAAGAGAAATATACCAAAAAGTTTGAAGAAATGAGTAAATCCGTAAATGAAATTCTGGGAAACCAAGAAAAAACAATCAAACAGGTAATAGAAACAGTTCAAGATTTGAAAACTGAAATGGAGTCAATGAAGAAATCACTAACCGAGGGCCAGCTGGCTATGGAAAATCTGGGTAAACGAACAGAGACTTCAGAAACAAGCTTAACCAATAGAATACAAGAGATAGAAGAAAGAATCTCAGACTCTGAGGACACCATAGAGAAATTAAACACTCTGTCCAAAGAAAACAGCAAATCCAACAAATTCTCATCACGAAACATTCAGGAACTGTGGGACACAATAAAAAAACCAAATCTAAGAATAATAGGAGTAGAAGAAGGAGAAGAATTGCATTTCAAAGGTCCAGAAAATATACTCAACAAAATTATAGAAGAAAACTTTCCCATCCTAAAGAACGATATTCCTATGAAGGTTCAAGAAGCATACAGAACACCGAATAGACTGGATCAGAAAAAAACATCCCCTCGTCATATAGTAATCAAAACACAAAGCATTCAGACTAAAGAAAGGATATTGAGAGCTGCAAAGGAAAAAGGTCAAGTAACTTATAAAGGTAAACCTATCAGACTTACACCAGACTTCTCGATGGAAACCATGAAAGCGAGAAGGTCCTGGATAGAGGTACTGCAGAAACTAAGAGACAATGGATGCAAACCCAGACTACTAAACCCAGCCAAGCTATTGTTCACTATCAACGGAGAAAACAAAATATTCCAGGATAAAAACAAATTTAAACAATACGTAGCTACTAATCCAGCCTTACAGAGAATACTAGAAGGAAAATCACAACCCAAGGAATCCAACATTCCCAACACTGCCTACATTAACTCAGACATCTAGTGACCCTTCACAAGCACAACTCAAAGAAGGAAAACACATACACGCTACTACCCAAAAAAATGACCGGAGTCATCGATCACTGGTCATTAATATCACTTAATATCAATGGTCTCAACTCACCTATAAAGAGGCACAGACTTAGAGATTGGATACGAAAACAGGATCCAACATTCTGCTGTCTACAAGAAACACACCTCAACCACAAAGACAGACACCTACTCAGAGTAAAGGGTTGGGAAAAGGTTTTCCAAGCAAATGGACCTAAGAAACAAGCGGGTGTGGCCATTCTAATATCTAACAAAATCGACTTCAAACTAAAATCAATCAGAAGAGATGGAGATGGACATTTCATACTCATAACAGGAACAATTCATCAGGAAGAAGTCTCAATCTTGAATATCTATGCCCCTAATATAAAGGCACCCACATATGTAAAAGAAACTCTTCTAGAACTCAAGGCAGTCATCAAACCACACACACTAATAGTAGGAGACTTCAACACTCCTCTCTCACCAATGGACAGGTCAATCAGACAGAAACCTAACAGAGAAATAAGAGATTTACTGGAGGTACTGAATCAAATGGACTTAACAGACATCTATAGAACACTCCACCCAAATAGGAAAGAGTATACCTTCTTCTCTGCAGCCCATGGAACCTTCTCGAAAATTGACCACTTACTTGGTAACAAAGCAAACTTCCACAGATACAAAAAAATATTAGTGACCACCTGTGTCTTGTCAGATCACCATGGATTAAAATTAGAATTCAACAACAATGGTAGACCCAGGAAGCCAACAAACTCATGGAAGTTGAACAGTCAACTACTAAATCACCCCTGGGTCAAGGAAGAAATAAAGAAAGAAATTAAAGTCTTCCTTGAATATAATGAAAACAAAGACACAACGTATTCAAACCTATGGGACACAATGAAAGCAGTGCTAAGAGAAAAGTTCATAGCACTAAGTGCCCACCTAAAGAAAACAGAGAAAGCACACATTGGAGACTTAACAACACACTTGAAAGCTCTAGAAAAAAAAGAAGCTGATTTACCCAGGAGGAGTAGAAGACTGGAAATAATTAAACTGAGGGCTGAAATCAACAAAATAGAAACACAGAAAACAATTCAAAGAATCAATGAATCAAAAAGCTGGTTCTTGGAGAAAATTAACAAGATTGACAAACCCCTATCCAAACTAATCAAACGGCAGAGAGAGAACTTGCAAATTAATAGGATCAGAAATGAAAAGGGGGACATAATCACAGACACGGAGGAAATGCAGAGAATCATTAGATCTTACTACGAAAGTTTATATGCCACAAAGTTGGAAAATGTAAAAGAAATGGACTTTTTTTAGGTAAGTACCATATACCAAAGTTGAACCAAGACCAGGTGAACAATCTAAATAGACCTGTTAGTCGTGAAGAACTAGAAGCTGTTATCAAAAATCTCCCTACCAAAAAAAGCCCAGGACCAGATGGTTTCAATGCAGAATTCTACCAGAACTTCCAGGAAGAGCTAATACCTATACTCCTTAATGTATTCCACAATATAGAAAAAGAAAAGTCACTGCCAAACTCCTTTTATGAAGCTGCAGTCACCCTAATACCAAAACCACACAAAGACACAACCAAGAAAGAGAATTACAGGCCAATCTCACTCATGAACATCGATGCAAAAATTCTCAATAAAATACTGGCAAACCGAATCCAAGAACACATTAGAAAAATCATCCATTATGATCAAGTAGGCTTCATCCCAGAGATGCAGGGATGGTTCAACATATGCAAATCTATCAATGTAATCCATCATATAAATAAACTGAAAGAAAAAAATCATATGATCATTTCATTGGATGCTGAAAAAGCGTTTGACAAAATTCAACACCCATTTATGATAAAGGTGTTGGAGAGACTGGGGATACAAGGATCATACCTAAATATAATAAAAGCAATATACAGCAAGCCGACAGCTAACATCAAATTGAATGGAGAGAAACTCAAAGCCTTTCCACTAAAATCAGGAACACGACAAGGCTGTCCACTCTCTCCATACCTCTTCAATATAGTGCTTGAAGTTCTAGCAATAGCAATAAGACAACATAAGGGGATCAAGGGGATTCGAATTGGAAAGGATGAAGTTAAACTTTCGTTATTTGCTGACGATATGATAGTGTACATAAGCGACCCCAAAAACTCTACCAAAGAACTCCTACAGCTGATAAACACCTTTAGTAATGTGGCAGGATACAAGATCAACTCCAAAAAATCAGTGGCACTCCTATACACAAAGGATAAAGAAACGGAGAGGGAAATCAGAGAAACATCACCTTTCACGATAGCCACAAACACCATAAAATATCTTGGGGTCACTCTAACCAAGGATGTGAAAGACCTATTTGACAAGAACTTTAAGCCTTTGAAAAGAGAAATTGAGGAGGATACCAGAAAATGGAAAGACCTCCCCTGCTCTTGGATTGGTAGGTTCAACATAGTAAAAATGGCAATTCTACCAAAAGCAATCTACAGATTCAATGCAATCCCCATCAAAATCCCATCAAACTTCTTCACAGACCTTGAGAGAACATTAATCAAGTTTATATGGAAAAACAAAAAACCCAGGATAGCCAAAACAATCTTATACAATAAAGGAACTTCTGGAGGCATTACCATCCCTGACTTCAAACTCTATTACAGAGCAACAGTGTTGAAAACAGCTTGGTATTGGCATAAGAACAGAGAAGTCGACCTATGGAATCGAATAGAAGACCCAGATATTAACCCACAAACTTATGAACACCTAATTTTTGACAAGGGAGCTAAAGGTATACAATGGAAGAAGGAAAGCATCTTTAACAAATGGTGCTGGCATAACTGGATGTCAATCTGTAAAAAAATGAATGTAGATCCATATCTATCACCATGCACAAAAATCAAGTCCAAATGGATTAAAGACATCAACATTAATCCGTCCACTTTGAACCTGATAGAAGAGAAAGTGGGAAGTAGTCTACAAGATTTAGGCACAGGAGGCCTCTTCCTAAGTAGGACCCCAGCAGCACAGACAATAAGAGAAACAATGAATAAATGGGATCTACTGAAACTGGGAAGCTTCTGTAAAGCAAAGGACACTGTCAGTAGGACAAAAAGGCTGCCTTCTGACTGGGAGAAGATCTTCACCAACCCCTCATCAGACAAAGGTCTGATCTCCAGAATATACAAAGAACTCAAGAAACTAGACACTAAAACTCTAATTAACCCAATTAAAAAATGGGGTACTGAACTTAACAGAGAATTCACAACAGATGAACTTCGAATGGCCAGAAGACACTTAAGGTCATGCTCAACCTCCTTAGCGATCAGGGAAATGCAAATCAAAACCACTTTGAGATACCATCTTACACCTGTCAGAATAGCTAAAGTTAAAAACACCAATGATAGCCTATGCTGGAGAGGATGTGGAATGAGGGGAACACTCATCCATTGTTGGTGGGAATGCAAACTTGTGCAGCCACTTTGGAAATCAGTGTGGCAGTTTCTCAGGAAACTGGGAGTCAACCTCCCTCAGGACCCAGCAATTCCTCTCTTGGGAATATACCCTAGAGATTCCCAAACATACTACAAAAGTGTTTGTTCAACTATGTTCATAGCAGCACTATTTGTAATAGCCAGAACCTGGAAACAGCCTAGGTGCCCCTCAATAGAAGAATGGTTAAAAAAGGTGTGGAACATATACACATTAGAGTTTTACTCAGCGGTAAAAAATAATGACATCTTGAATTTTGCATGCAAATGGATGGACATAGAAAACGCTTTACTGAGTGAGGTAAGCCAGACCCAAAAAGAGGAACACGGTATGTATTCACTCATAAGTGGATTCTAACCATAATTTAAGGTCTTTGAGCCTATTATTCGTGATCCTAGAGAAGCTAAATAAGAATACGAACCTGATGAAGATTATTTAGCTATCTGCCAGGAGGTAGGAAATAGTCAAGAGTCCCAGGTAACCTTGGGTGCATGGGGGGTGGGGGGGTGGGAGGGTTGTTGGAAGGGGAGAGGGTTAGAGAGAAGGGAGTAGGGGAGGAATGGAGAAAGCTCGGTTGACCCAGATGGGGGGAAGGGAGGAAGGATGAATGTGGGATCAGGGAAGAATATATTTCAACTAAGGGAGTCATTTTAGAGTTTACAGGAAACTTGATTATATATGGGATCCCAGGTCCAAGGAGAGATCCCCAGATTGTTCTCTGGACAGAGGAGGGGGTCCCTGAACCGGCCTTGGCCCGGGACCATACTGATGAATATTTTGCTTATCACCATAGATCCTTCATCTGGCGTTGGATGGCGATACAGATGGAGGCCCGCGTTGGAGCACCGAACTGAGCCCCCCAAGATCCAAATGAGGAGCAGAAGGAGGAAGAAAATGACGAAGGACTGCGAGGGATACTATCACCCACTGATACAAGGGGTCGGATCTAATGAGAGTTTACCAGGGCCAAATGGACCGTGACTGAACGAGCATGTGATCCAACCAGATTCTCTGAATGTGGCCGGATTTTCTGAATGTGGCTGGCCTGCAGTCTTTCTGAGAAGCCATTGACAATGACACTGGGACTGGTTTCTTCTGCATATACTGGATTTTTGGGATCCAGTCTGTTTGGATGCTCACCTTCCTGGACCTGGAGGGAGGGGGGAGGAACTTGGACTTCCCACAGGGCAGGAGACCCTGACTGCCCTTGGGGACAAAGAGGGAGGAGGAGAGGGAGGGGGGGAGTGGGAGGGCGTTGGGAGGAGGGGCGTAAATGGAAACTTTTTATAATTTAATAAAATTACTTTCAAAAAAAAACAATTACCAGCATCACAAACAAAAATCACACATTCAATAATTTTGCCAATAATTAAAAAATAAATAAACTTCATTGTGCTTACCCTGAAACAAACAAACAATCAAACAAATCCAAAGGAGACACAGCTAACACATTGCATCGAAGATGAAGCACCATGGGTTTTAGGATGATTATTTCATTGTTTATGTAATTTAAAATTAAGTTTTCTGTCAATTGTGAATATGTATATTTTAAGTAAAGTGTAAGATTAATGTTATGAGGAAGCTACAAATCCATTATTTTTTGTAAATATCTATGTATGAGGTGAGATGTTTCCTCAGTTCATGTGTGGAGGTTGTCTTAGTGTTCAATTGCTGTGAAGAGACACACGACTCCTGCACCTCTTACAAAGGAAGAAAATTATGTTGGGCCTTAAAGTTCAGAGCTTTAGTCCTATTCACACACACAGAGGTCGACCAAAGCTTGCATTTGTTTTTTTTTCTTTTACCATGACTCATGGTGACTAAACTCAGACTTGGCGACAGCAACTTTACTCACCGTGTTAATGTGACAGTGGACATTTTATTACACATGCGCACACACATAAATAATTTTGAGACATTAATCACAAAAAAAGATTCCTTTCTTTGAGGTGTTTTTAGATTTATTTTATTTTATGTGTTTGAGTGTTTTTCATACATGTTTGCTTGTATACCATATGTGTGCCTAGATTCTCTGGAACTGGAGTTATGGATGGTTATATGCGACTGTGTGGGTGCTAGAAACCAACCCATGGTTCTCTGCAGAAGCAACAAGCATTCTCTTACCCTCTCTAGTCCATCTCGTGGCAATGTTATAGGCAAGAAGTTTATCTATTACACTTTTTATTATGTAGATTTTTGGATTTATATAACTAAAATTACATTTAAAAGATAAGATTGATTTACAGTCTTAGTTGCTAATATTCTTGCTCTGCTACATTGTGGAGAAAAGAAAGGAAAAATGATGACCAGGTAACACGACCAAAGTTGAATGTATTTCTTGGCTACAAAATATATTCACTCTGATAATGAACTTATATTTTAACATGTATTCTTTCTAATATGCATGTTACATTGTAGGAAATATTTTAACTATTCAAGAAAATCAATGACACAAAGAAATTCATATTTGATATATGTATTTATATAGTTGGTATAAAAATGTCAACTGATACACAGACACACACATGCACAATTAAAGAAAACAAAAATCTCAAATTTAAAAGACAGTGTCATTCAAGAAGTGTATATGGGAAATGGTGGAGGGAGAAAAGGGAAGGAAAATTGATGTGTTCATACTACAATCTCGAAAAATGCAATAAAAAAATGAGTGAAGACCTGTGATGAGCCAGTGGGGACTGGAGATTATCCTGACTCATCACTCTCACTCTATGTGGAAATGATGAAGGACACAAAACTGCAGGTTTTGCAAATCTGTCAGCAAACTGAAGAAAGAAAACAATAAAACCAAAATGAACTGAATTACAGTGAAATGAAAAACAATACAAAGGAAGTTGCTTTCTCAGGTGGAGTCTAAGATAAAAAAGGCATATCCTACTGGCAGGAAGAAAGAGCTGACTGCATCTTCAAGATCCTTGTGGGCATGAATAGTTCATGAAACTAATAACTCCTAAAGGTGCAAACTGAAGAATGTCTGATGTCCACCAACAACTGCATTTATTGAACAATCACTGAAGTTACAGGTTAGTAGTCCAAAGGGTTTTATCAGAAGATATGAGATGAGTAAATCAGTAAAAAAATCCAAATGATGAGGCCTAGAGAATCATTGTTCACAAAATGACTAGAGAAATGTCATGAACATCAGAATGACCTTCCTTAGCCTATACAGAGAATGTGTCACTCACATCATTGTTTTATCAAATACTGTAATATAGTCCTCTCTTATGCAAATTCCACTTTATGTTATAAAATGCACAAGACAATCCATGTTAAAAGGCAATGCTGACTTTGGCACATATTGAGGAGTTTCTATTTTCTATGCTTAAACTCAACACTTTTGAGTCAGAAGGGAGGCTACATATAAAACAAATAGAATAAATCCAGTATTCATATTAAAGGCAATGCCATCATTAGCTTAAGATGACTAATAAGTAAAGTTTCTTCTTAGAGTTACTTTTACTTCTTTCTTTCTCTTTTTTTTTCTTTTCGAGACAGCTTCTCTGTGTGTCTTGGAACTAGCTCTTTTAGACCAGATTGGCTTCAAACTCACAGGACTCTGCCTGCTTCTGCCCCATGGGTGCTAAGATTAGAGGTGTGCATCACCGATGCCTAGCTCCCTCTTAGAGATTCTAACAGATGATTATAGTGCTATTCTGGGCATCAAATCCTTGTTGCCTAAAACCTGGGATAGGCTAGATTCAAACTATGGCAACTACATATGTAGGTTAACTGAACTGATGTAGTGAGTATTAGAAACAGCACACATTTACCAATGTACCTAATATTTTGTCATTAGAAATGAATGCAAATTATAGGATATATTAGCTTAATATCAATATTTATTGTGTGATATCTATATCAGTTTCCTTGCAAACTTGTCATACAAATTGCAAAGGTAACATTTCAGTGTGACTACTCTAGTCCCATTGATTGCCACAAAGCACCACTGGCATCATGCTTCTTCAATATTTTAAATCATTGCAAATCATAACATGAAAATTATGCAAAACATTGGGGAAAAATCCGAAGAGGTTAGACTATAATGAACTGAAGGACTATTTCTACAAGTATTACTTGAATCGAGGGACAGGGACATCCTGATCTCTTTAAGCGATGAATGAGTATTACAGAACTGAACAGATTAACTTGTTATAACAGGCCAAAAAGGCAAGAGTTAAATTAGAAGCTAAAGTAACATCAGAAATGAATAGTGTTTTAAGTTAATTAGAAATAATGGATAAATTCTATGCAAATTCTTTCACCCACTACTACAAATACACACACACACACACACACACACACACACACAAACACACACACACACACCAGGTTAAGTAATATTTCTTCTGAAAAAGATTCTTTAAAATTTGAAGATTGACTGAAAAAACATTTTACTTTATACCAATAAAATATGAATGATATAAGAAACAATGTGTAGAATATTTAACAGCAGACCTGTGAGAATTGATTATTCCAGGAGAATTATTCACTTTTCAGTCATTCTCTCATAATTAAGCTATTACCTACCTACCTTTGGGATCTACATTTATGCTATTGCTATCAAAGTCACTGTTATTCTGTTTTAGTTTTCTGTCATTGTAATAAAATTCCCAATATACACAACTTGGTAGAGGTTAAAGAACTACCGACCTCCTGGAAGCCAGAATCAGAACAAATAACCCAATGAAATGACTCTTCATTGTGTACTTAAAATATCTCAAAGAACTTCCCATGTGCTAATGTCTCTACCATCTCAGGAAAGCACCACAGGTACCTTTATGCAAACTTAAGATCAAGAACAGAACAATCAGGCAAACAGGGTAATATAATACATATTCAAATTAAGTATTCTCCCATATTGTAGAAGCAATTTTCAGTGACTTTAATCATTATTTGCTCTAATTTTATTCAAAGTTTACTAAAGTTCTGGAAAGTGGAACTTTACAGTAGTTCTAAGGCAAATAAGACACATCAAGGATTGTATAATTAAGTCCTTGTGCATTAATAAAAATAATCTTTTAAAATCTTCTTGAAATTTTATATTATTTTTTTATTTTATTAGTTATTTATTTTTGAGATTATAAAATAATTAAATCATTTCCTCCTTCTCTTTACTCCTTCCCAACCTGCCTACATTCCCTCCTTGGTCTCTTTCAAATTCTTGGCCTCTTTTTTACTTATATTTTGTTATATGCCTATATGTATAGCTGTCTGTGTTTGTGTATGTGCGTGTGTGTGTGTGTGTCTGTTCATTATGTATAAGGTTAACCTTATGCATGTTTTCAGGGCTGCATGTCTGGTACTGAGTAAACTGTTGGTATGCTCTTCCCTGGTTAAGACAATTTTTCTCACTCTCGGCAATGTTGGTTGCCTCTCTCATACTTTCTATGGGACTGAGCCCTCAGTAGTCTTTCTTCTCTCCTCATTAGCATGCATATTGTTGCTGTTCTTATTCCGCTAATATAGGCTGTCTTGTTGGTGAGACTGTATGGATGTACTTTCTGTCATTTCTAATCTAAGGAACGATTGTTTCAATTTTACCCTCAACTTTCTTAAACATTGTTTTGAGTTATTTTTGTAAATCAAAAACAGAAACAGAAGACTCATTCAGTATTTTCTTACTGTTTCACAGTAGTGTGGTGAGCAGATGAAATCTTGAATGCATTATTAACCTGAGCACAGCTGTATTAAGGACAACAAAGTCTCAGGTCTATTAAAACAGTAAAGCCTTCCCCAGGTCAGTCTCATGGGAAGAGAAACACATTCTCCTGGTCAAGTACTAATGGTGAAGACATGCAGAAAAGGGTCAACTGCAGTTGATTCTGGTCAGATACATATTGACATACCAAAGAGTTCCACACTAGCCTGCAATGGAGTATAACAATGGTTTATTTATCTAGTGGAAAACTCACAGAAAGAGTAGCTATCTGCAGTCCTCTGCATGTGCTGGCAGCTGGAATCAAATCCGGCAGCCAAGAGACCAGTGAACACTTTTGTCTTCATTTATAGTACATGAGACCATGGCCAAAATGGGCCTGTATCTTACAGGCTATTGGCTGAGGAAGTTTCCACAGTACCGCACCCTTTGTTTAAATAAGAGAGTTCTAAGTCTTATCCAAAACTGTATACAACAAGAACAAATTTCAAGTATTGTCCATGGAAAAGAAGAAACAAAAACATACATAAAAATTAAAATTACAAACAGCATGAACAACATCAAGCAAGAAACATGTTAAATGTTTCAGTAGTTAGTCTTATCCTAAGGAGTCTAAGTCTTACATTAAAAATAGCTTAGCTAAGTAACTACAACTGCCAAGTATTCAATCCCATCAAAGACTTGAGTAGAGAAATAATATTACTTGAGTAAGCAAGAAGTATAATCAAGCAACTTCCAAACGTGCAAGAAATAATAGAGATAACCAGCTCCCTGGGAAGTCACCCAAAGTCTCATTTGTAACTTTGGGGCAACCAACTTTGACTAAGGCCTACAGTAATTGGCAGACCATTTTAAGAAGCATGAAAATCTGATACACCATTTTCCCCTGTCTTTTAAAGGTTTGGCAGTCTTTTTGCTTTTACTATGCTTATTGAGTCTTAATACCATGCATTTTGTCAGTGTTCGAGGCAGGGTCAGTTCTTTTCCCAATGGCCAGTTTTGCCAAGAAGAAAGTAAGCTCCAAGTGGAGTGTCTTTAGTGTCCAACATTCTCTTAGGACTAGATCAGCGCTGACAAGAGCAACCATGTTATTTTAATGACATAACTGAAATATATCTCTGTATATGTAGAAAACCTAACTAATATTATCACTATATTTTTGACTATTATAAATGACTATCTATTAATATGTAATTATAAATTATACATTACATTTTTAAATGAGCTGCACAAACACAATATCTTAACATGAACAGAAATACTTATACACAGTGTAACAAAATAGACCTTAAATTTGTATCAACAGAACAAGATCCATACCAATGCAAAGTATTTATTTCTGTTCTCATATCCCCCTTATTTCTGTTAACCATTTATATCCAACCATTTTAAAATAAAAATAAACATATTTAAATAATCATTTTGGAAATAAGGTGTGGTTTTCTCCAAACTGCTTCCTACCGTTTGTTGGGCAAAGTATTTTTAGGGTTCATGGATATCTTTAAGTGGGTCTTGTTCCATTGAACCACATTAGACTGGCAGGAATCCACAGGTTCTCATCTATGGAAACAAAAGCAGAACCTCTTTTCCAAAGCAACATATTCTTAGACCCAAATTTTGAAGTCAAGATACCTTTATGTTGGTTTAACTTAGCAGTCCCCAGAAAAAAAAATGTCTCTCTGCAGTTAAAAAATTCAATACAATAATATGTAAATCTAGCTCTCTGTGTATTTTCCATCTTTACATTTGCTTATTTTCTTTACAACTTTAATCTATGACTATCTATACACTTTTATTTACTTTTACTTTCTCTTTAAAAAATTTACTTCATTTTTTAACTGTCTATACCCTTTCTCCTCTCTTTCCCAAGCCTACATACATTTTTAAAAACACTGTATCTCGTTTAGAGTGTCCTTTTATGTCTGAATCTGACCTATTGTGTATCTAAAATTGGAGCATTTTTAAAATAGTAAGCAATGTGGTCCTGTCAGCCCTGGATGCTCATGCCAACTCCTTTGGCCTTTCAATATAGTGGAGGCATGTTTACCATCAGCTCTGGGTAGAGGCCATGCTCACATCTTAACTCTAGAAGCGCTGTGCAGCACATAAACCTCTTTTGTCTGTGTAAAAGCTAAGTCTCCCAGGCTGCATGCTGCACCACCTGGAAATATCTCATTGTATGGTTGCAGGAATCTACCATGCTTTCCTGCTTGTGCACACCTGTCAAACCTGATTCAGCTGCCTAAACAGGTGAGGCTTCTGAATGGCAGGAATGCACTCAGCTACTTTCCTTCTAACCCCAAGCAGATATACAACCACCTGGGTCTGAACTGTGTGGCTGGACATGAAGTTAGCCATACATTGGGCACCAATTTGTTGGTGTACAAAAAAGTTCTACACTAGTCAGGAATGGGGTATAACCAAGGTTTATTTATCTATGGGTAAATTCACAGAAAGAGTAGTGAACCATAGTCCTCTGTGTGCACAGGGAACTGGAACCAAATCCGGCAGCGAAGAGACCCTTGTATGTATTTTGTTTGCATTTTTGGTACATGAGATCACAGTCAAAGTGGGCTTGTATCTTAAAGGCTATTGGTTGAAGGAGTTCCCACATGGTGTATACAGCATGAGGTTACTGCACTACAGATAAGTTTATCTAAAACTAGATAAATCTTCTTTTCTTTACTATATATAAAAAACACACTGAGTTTCTGGGTGGCATAGTAGGTACCCACCAAAAGAGTGAGTACATGATTCTAACCATCTGATTGTGTGTACCTATGAAATTACTATTATAAAATCAATCAAGAAGTGGTGTTGTATCTCTATAGTGTTTGCCAAGACTTTGAGCACTTAAAATTAGATCCTACTACCAGAAAGAGTTCAATATATCTGCCCCTTAATTCCTAGTAATTTAATCTCTTGCATCAGATGTGCTGCAAAATGTCTTCATTTTATAATTTTATTAGGTTGGAAGAAAAGTACCCTAATTTTGATAATAGGATATTTATACATTTCTAAAAGCTGTATATTATTAATTTAAATTTAACAACTATTTTTATGTAGATTAGAGACCACATTTTTATTCATTTGGACTAATTTTCAAAAGTACAGAACAGAATCATTAAGTGTGTTTTACACTACTGGGTTTAAACTGCTCAATATATACATGCCACATAAGGGAATAATTATTTATTCTATAGAGTCATAGTGTTGTTTACTTATTAATTTAAAAAGAAATAAACTTCTCAGAATATTTCCGTTGTGTATATATAATTTCTATTTAACTTTTTTAGGTACTATAGTCTACACACACACACACACACACACACACACACACACACATATATATACCTCCGCATTGGAGATGAAGGTTGTTAGATGATTCTGGATTCTCTTGGTTTTCCATCTGCATTGCAATTCATAAAACAGAGCAAAGTTAGCATCAAAGGAAATCTTCAGATGTTCTTGAATCTTGTAACATTCCTATCAATACTCGATACAATCCAGTTCCACTTTAACCAGACACACTTATATGTAAAATCTTAATGTTGTCACGGGAAGCCTGGGCAGAATGAATGATACAGGAGCTCATGTGCTTAAAATGTCACTAGAGATGCCTTTTTTGAAGTAGATTATTTGAGCAGAAACATGTATGATTTATATTGAAATCAGAATGCACTTACATACCAGTGAAACAATAGATTGAAAAGCAAAAAGTGAAATCATTGTAGAAATAGAGAAGCAGAGAAGATCAACTTCAGAATACTATAAAGAAAGTAATGTCTTAGCTTTTATTATGTAACTAAGAGTATTAAAGAAAATTTGAAGATTTCACCAAAGAGTTGAGTGGGGCAGAATTATACCATTTTATACATACAGTTTGCATGTGTACGTGGTTGTTTTATTACTTTTTATTAGGGGGCCCTCTACCCAACTCCCAAATAAATCACAAGCTAACACTTATTCTTACTTATGAATGAATGCCTAGCCTTAGCTTGGCTTGTTTCTAACCAACTTTTCTTATCTGAAATTATTTCATTTATATTTTGCCTCTGGGCTTTTTCCCCCTTTTCTTCTGCATTTCTTGCTTTTATTCTTACTCCATTCTGATTATGTGGCTGGGTGTCTGGCCCCTCTTCTCATTCCTGAGTTTTTCTGCTTTTAGATCTTTCCTTCTGTTTATTCTCTCCACCTGCCAGCTCCACCTGTGCTTTCTCCTGCCTTGTTATTGGCCTTCAGCACTTTATTAGACCGTCAGGTGTTTCAGACAGTAAAATAACAAAGCTTTGCAGTGTTGAGCAAAGGCAACATGAAAAATGTAACAAATCTTTCTATAATTAAAACAAATATTCCCAAGCATAAACAAATGTACACATTTTAAAATAATATAGCACAACATATGTGGATACAGGAGTTTGTGTGTGCACATAGACTTGATAAATCAAGGATGAACAAGATTGAGAGAAATAAGACTATATTCAAGGAATTCTGAGAAGAATATTATGTTTTTCTGATATAAACGTTTTCGTGTATTTGTATTTTAATAATAGTAATTTAAAAATTATTACAAATAGAGATTCCAAAAGAGGGGAAGAAATAAAAACTGAGTGAGAAAGTTTTATACATTTATCTCTAAATAATGCATTGCAAGTGACCCTAAGAAGGTTTCTTTTTCTAAAGTAGTATTATATATAAAATATAATATATAATTTATTAATTATATATAATAAATAATATATAATAATGGTAGGACAATTTATAAATGAAAAGTAATAAACTTTCTAAATAATGTGTATTTTTTTCAGTCACCAAATTAAAAATAAATCACTTTATTTCCACTTGCACTTTGTTTCAGTAATGATACTTTCTTATTTCCACTTGATCGCAGAGTAGGAGCAGATCAATAGACTTCCCTGCTCATTCACAGTCCTACCTGCATTTCTAGGCTCAAATAGAATCACAACCCAAATATGTGTTTATCACATTACTAGTACAAATTTAAACTTGGCAAGTACCACATTCTGTATAATATAACCTGTCACCAATGTAAACTTCATTAACACAAAATGGTAGGATCGTGGACATCATTGCTACATTTGTCTCTGGTCCCTTTTATTTCTTACTAATGATTATTTCTTTTGAATGGAGACTTTTCTAGCAAATAGTGAAAAGTTACCTGGGTTTTAGATGAAGGAAAACTGCAGTTATATGATACTGCAGTTACCTGCACTTGCTGAGTCTCTTTGTAGCATTTCTGTGGGCCTATTTTGCTTCCCAGAGCTAAGTTCATGTGGCAAATGTCATGGTTAATGGTTTGTTATATCTGCTTGCTTTCCAACCCTGGAATTTCCTTTTATCTGCTCCTCAAATCTTCTGAATTATGTTGTACTTGAGCTGCAATCTTGTTTAGTGTTATTTGAAAAAAATATTTTTTCATACAGTATAGTCTGATTGTGTTTTCCCTTCTTCTTCTCCCAGATATTTCTTATCACCTACACATTCTACCACACACATTCTTTCTCTGTCTCTTTAGAAAATAAAATGCTAGCAAACTAAAAAAAAAGTCAGAAAAAAATGTAGCAAAGAAATACACACACCATTTTAAAAGAAAATAAAAATAAAGCACAGAAAAAAACATACGCATGCACTCTATAACACATAAAACACACACAAAAAAAGCCATGAAAATACAAAATTTGGAACCATACTGGACAAACAAAGGACAAGTTAGGTAAAACAAAATATTCACCAAAAAGCATTGTGGGATAAAATACTATTGAGTTTTGATTTTTGTGAGCCATCTGCTGATGACCATGGGGCTTACCAAAGTATACTTTGAATAGCCATTGATATTTCATTGGAAAATATTAATATTCTGTTTAAGAGTGGGCCAAGAGTCTATGAATGCACAGT
This sequence comes from Myodes glareolus, assembly GCF_982192425.1. NCBI lineage: Eukaryota > Metazoa > Chordata > Mammalia > Rodentia > Cricetidae > Myodes > Myodes glareolus. The sequence goes on along the minus strand of NC_142037.1, from coordinate 74,459,903 downwards.
GCAAATTAAGAGTCTGCTACTGCAAAGGGGAGATCAAGAGAGGAACTCTGAAGCACTGGCTGTGACTGTACATAGTGGACCAAGAGAGCAGACCAAGAGAGAACCTGCAGAAACCTCAGTGGCTAACTGAGACTTAGTGACTGTACAGAAAAGACCAAGGACAGCTCCCAAAGACACAGAGAGCAACTGCAAGGATTGGTTCAAGAGGCAAAGATATTGCCAGCAGCTACTGAAGGAAGAGATGGGTAGGCACCAATGCAAGAAATTATTCAACAGCCTAAAAAGTAACATGGTAATACCAGAACATTGTGGTTATACAATAGGAAGACTTTATCATCTTAACCCAGAAGAAGTAGAAGAAAATGATTTTAAATAGAAGTTTATGAGGATGATAGGGACCCTAAAATAGGAAATAAAATTATTCCATAAAGAAATGGAGAATAACAAACAAACAAAAAATTCGAAGAAATCAATAAATCTCTTTTTAAAAATTCCAAGAAAAACAAGTAAAAACAATCAAACAGGTGAAGCAAACAGTTCAAACAGTCCAAGACTTGAAAACTAAAATAGAAGCAATAAAGAAAACAGATACCTTACTCAGGCAAGATTGAGTAGGGATGTCCTTGGACCTTCCCCAAAGCAATGTGCTTGACTTTGCTGACTCCACACAGGAAGCCTTAACCTCTTTGGGGAGTGCTGGGGAATGAGGTGTGTGGAGAAAAGTGGGGGGAACAGTGGGAGGGAAGGGACTGGGGACTTGGATTGGGATGTAAAATGAGAAAAGATATTGTTTTTGTTTAACATTCAAAAATCCAATATTTTATCTAAAGATCATACATAATAAACAAGTTGGCTTTGTTTCAGAGATGCTTTGAGATATGTAAATTAATAAATGTAATCTACCATAAAAAGAGACTGAATGTGAGCATTTTATTTGATGTATTAACTCTTCTTAAATAGAACTTGATAGAACTTTCATGAGTCATGCCCAAGTGTGACCGGTTCATTGTTTAATGGGGAATTTCAAAACATGTTCTCATGAACTGTTAGTATCTTCTCTTAATTCTAATTTCTAGGAAACTCAATAAGCCTTGTAGGTCTACTTTAAAATCTTTCTGATTAAACACCAGAATTCAAGCCATGAAAGTCTCTATGTTCTATGAATAAACCTGTTAAAAGCAACTCTTTCTAAGGTAGAAATAGGCAAAGACCTTAGAGGTTTTATGAAGTATGGATATTACTCTATGAAGATTAAACGAAGGTAATCTCTCTTTCTTCCTCTTCCACTCTTTTGCCTTCAAATTTCCATCCTTCTCCATATCTCCATCTCTCTCTAAATAGCCATTAACTTTTGCTCATATTCCAGAAGTAGATTCATTCAGAATACTAGTTTTTTAATTTATTTAATATTGTTTTGATTATTATTTCTTTCTGTTAATATATATATATCCAAAAATCATTTGTGAATTGAAACTTTAATATTGTCTTAGAGCTTTTAATAATTAAAAACTTTGTGACGCACCAAAAATAGTTAGATAATAAAATATAAGGGTAAGGCAAAAGTCAATTAATATAAAACATCTATGAAGTCATTATTTCATGACTGGTAAAAGAAGATCAAAAATATAATAGATTTAGAAATTGGGTATGTATGACTTTATTAACATCTATAAAATTGCAATCATTGGAAAAATGAGAACTGGAAGATGTAAGATATTTGGAAGTTAATAAAAAGTCACATATTTACTTAGTGAAAGTAATTTCCTATAAATTAAGAAAAATAATCATGGATTTATGAAAGGTGATATGATTTTATAACAATCTTTATCATATTCTAGTCATCTAAATTAAAATCACATTTCTTCAGAATATCCCTATTTATAATTTTTAAAGTTTAACACTCTAGCACATGCACTTTGACTGAATAAGATGCTAAGATTCAAATCTAGCACTGAATATGAAAGACACAACCAAGAAAAATGGGGCCTTTGAACAAGGACATCGACAGGACAGGTGCTTAACAAGTCTTGAACCTGAAATTCACTACACTGGAACACATACATTTTTATTTGACTATCCTTTTTATAACCTATAGCAAATAAGGGAAAAAAGGTAACAATAAGGGCTATTGACTGAAAAATTGTATTGCCAAATTTCTACATTGAAATCAAATCCTAATGTAAAACCACAAGGAGATTAGACTAAGCTTTGAGTAGTGTACTCTCATAAATATGATTAGTACCCTGATTAGATGGCTATACGGAGGTTAATACTTTGTCTGTTAGGATACAGAAAGAAAATGCTTTTTTCAACATAAACTGCGCTTGCACCCCAAAATTAAATCTATTACATTTATTTTATACATAACAGTCCCACATACAATAAACATTACATTTCTTTACTTTATGCCTTACTCAACTAAGGTGTTTTCCTATATTGTCAGCAGCTGACATTCTCTTGATCAATTTTGTTATAAATCATCAAATACAATGTGAAGATGCCTATATATTGACTGTTCTGAGCTTTGACATTCAGTGGTGTGTAGCTTGAGCCAACAGTGGTGGGAAGCTCTCTGGAACTCTTTTAGCCTCTGGACCTGGTAGCTTTTCGTCATGATTCATTCTTCTCTCCCATGGTGCTTGCTGTGTTCTGCATTCTCAACGTAGAATAGTGGCTGTTTTCATTGTTATTAGATTTTAGTGATCTGTCTCTTAGAGCAACCAACTCAGTCTGCTCTACTGACTATAAACTATAAATTCTTAAAATAAATCCATGCAGAGGAGGGTTAGTTAAAGCTGAAGCTGCAGCACAATGGGTTTTGACGATTTACTGGGTGAGGCTGAGTGTGTTGCAAGTTTTAAAGACATTATGACATGGTAAGAGAAAGAAATTTCTCATTCTGGAGTCTGACAAACCCCAGTAGCTGAGAGTCAAGAAAGACATCATTGCTGACAAGCTTTTAAAATGCTATCTTTTTGTGAGGGGTAGTGGCATTATTTTACTTCAAGTTAGAGAAACTTATCTTGGAATAACATCAGTTGAGAAAATTTTTCCATCAGATTAATTGTAGACAAGTCTATGACACAATTTCTTAACTGTTAATTGATAAAGCAAGGCTCAGCCCACTGATGGAAGTGCCACCCCTGAGCAGGTGGTTCTAGGTGACAAGTAAACTTATCAAATTGTGATGAACAGACTAGTACACAGCATTTAACAATGTTGTCTGTGTTTGTGCATGCATCCTGGTTCCTGTGCTGCATGGTTTCCTGACATGACTTCATTCAGTGATGAACTGTTACCTGAAACTTTGAGATGAAATAAACCATTTCTTCTTCAAGTTGTTTCAGGTTAGGGCATTATAGAAACTAAGTCATGAAGATATTTCAAATAATTTTAAAACAGCAATATTTTCTTTAGAAATATATGCTTACGGCCTAGGAATTTATAGCTGTACTCCTTTCCCAGATGTATAACTGAAAAATTTCTAGAAGTAGAACAAGAAATCCCATTTTATATTAATAATGGGGTTTTGACCTTCTGGTTCAACTCTTCTCATATCAGATAGCAGTCCAGTCTCAGGCACTACAGAACCACCCTTTTATGACAATTTTAGAAAAAGTGAAAAAAAGAAAAGGATTCTCTTTTATATTTTAAAATGTAAATTGACAAACACTAAAATCATATAATTCACGGATATGAGGACATTTGAGTTTGACTTTCAACTAAGAAACTTAATAGACCACACACTAGAGAGTATTTTCCATTCTTTTGCTAAGTTTCTCTCTTTCAATTCCTCCGTACTTAAATTATGAGATAATCTCAGAATACACAAGACATATTTATGGAAACTTGTGTTAAGCCTTCTCACTCATCAAACCCAACTTTGTTTCAGCTGTCTCATCCTGTACTACTTCCCGTGTCACCCAAAGAATCCCCACTGCAGATAAGAAGAGGTCGATGAAAATAACTGAAGCCCACACCTAACACAGCTGTGATAAGAGGAGATTTCAGCAGGGTGGTCTCATGTATGCCCAGTATGCATGGAGATAAGAACTCATCTGATAGATTAGGGCCAGTTTGTTTCTCTCTCTAATTGTCTACAACTTACAGACCACGTTACAGCTCTCTACTCCAGCGACAGGGCTGCCAGTGTGCTGTTATAATTCCCACCATGATGATCATGAACTTCTGAGTTCACAAGCTAGTCCTCAACTAATGCTTTCTGTTATAAATTGATCAACAGTGTTTCCATACAGCAATAGAATAATAACGAAGAAAGAAATGTTCAATTGCTTATTGCATATACCATAAAAACATGTTTTATGCAACAGTATTGTATTTATAATCTAAAACAAGCATGCTTGGCACAGTACTTCCTGAACATTTTCCATAATAATATTATGACTATTGATTTTGAATCTTGTTAAGCATTCTTATATATACTACCTATGTTTTTGTAATTCAAGTAGGTAGATTAAGTACTAGTCAATACATAATGTTGTTTAGAGAATATTGCAGCAAATACAATTTCCTAAAACAGTGACCAAATGTGCTTTGTCTCAGTTAGACTGGAGATGTAGATACTTGCACATTTTTTTTAAACTAGAAATAGTTTGGAAAACTGTTAATGCTTTTAACAAGGCCAAGTACTGTTTACTCCACCTGGTATGCTTTACCGTTTTTCCTTGTGTACATATATGATGCATATACATGCATGTTTGGGTGTGTTTACATCTTATGGGACTCAATCATCTCCACTGAATTTTGTCTTCAGCTTTTGAACAGATTATTTCTTAATATACTATGAGTATCTAAGTTTTTTTAATCTAAGATAATTATTTTTATTTGGTAAATTTCTGCTTGCATTACTACAGATGTGACTATTAAAAGGGCTCTTTATTTTCTGCCTTTCTTTCTTCTTTCTTTTTTTGTGTTTTACTGCTCAAAATTTAGCCCTGGGCCTTATGCATACGAGGTATTACTCTAACACTGATATATGTCACCTACTAACTTTGTTAAGCCCTAATCATTGAAAGGCTTAAGATCACAATGTTTAAGGATGTAGACACAGCTCCTGCAATTTAGGGGATGCTGCATTAGCACAAGAATCTGAATTCCACTTTCAGCAGCTGTGTAAAAGCCTTGTTGATAGCATACATCTATTGCCCCAGAACTTGATTAGCACACGCGTAGATGCATGGAGTTCATGGATTAATCAATTTCTTCAAATGCTTCAAATTAGTTTGGTGAAAAATACTGTACTAAAATATAAGGTGTGGGGGACTATTCAAGGAGTGATGTGATACTGACCTCTGGTTTCCATCTACACAAGCTAATAAATGCAGGAACACCAGCATACTACACATTTCTCTCTCTCTCTCTCTCTCTCTCTCTCTCTCTCTCTCTCTCTCACACACACACACACACACACACACACACGCAGATAATAATTAAATAGATCTTATTGTAATAAAGTATCTTGAACATGGGGCATTTTATTGCCAGCATGTGAATGATATTTCTTTGTTTCAGGACAACTGATTTATTAAGGTATAATCATTTTTTATGGTTCTCTGGATTAAGGTTGTGTTGTACCTTGAGTGGATGATCTTAGAACCACTGCCTAATAGATATATAAGCAATCATATATTGAAAAACAAATGAAAGTTATGAACTTAGCTCTCTTAGTTTTAAATCAAATGATATATATCTGACTGATAGTTTTCTTTATTCTGATGTTTGAAGTGCAAAAATGTGAACATCACATATGTGAGGTAATTTTGCTATTTTTAAAAATTTAAATATTTTCATAATGATTTATTTTTAAGTGTTTTCTAATTTTCACTATAATTTTCTTTGTGATTCATGTTTTCTTATTATTTGTGATATTGTTAACTTTAACATACAGGAAAGAGTTTGTTCCATTATACAAAACCTAAGAATTTAGCAATTTTTCAGAAGTTATTTACAATTTCTATAACTGTAATATTCTGAGTTTTGATAAGGTAGAAAATATAATTTTTTTTTAAAAAAAATGCTGCATACTTCACTCTTTTTGATTATTTAACTAGTTTTAGAGACCACTAAAGATATCATATGATTTATATTGATGTGTTTTTATGACTACAAAATAAGATTAAAATTTTAATAATGGTTACATTTTGTCCTGTAGACTATTCATACAACTATTGTTTGACAACTCTTTATCCTTTTGTCTTTGAAGACTATCCTGAAGTACTTTCTTGTGAAACTATTTTATTCTCACTTATAGAAAGTTAAGAAGGCCCAGTCATGTGAGGTTATCTTAAAGAACAAATCCTGTCTCTCTGAATCACATATAAAACACATACACTTCTTATAACAGCACTTGTTCTAGCAAATACCTAGTTGCTGTTGAAGAATTTTTGTGTTTGATCCCATTTCTTTATTCAGTTCACAGCTGTTGACCAAGATTGACTTCTCAAGATCCAGTGATAGCTGCAGAAGCAGGGATCAAGAGATTATAAGGAGGTAAATTTAAATTTATGAGAAAATTGCCCTGCAGGTCCCAGCCTTTCAGGATCTCCTATTAGTTATGCTTCTGTGTGTGTTTGCCTTAAGCATTATGTTTGTGCCCACGATGGTTGAGATACTATGACCAACAATTCATTATTTCACTAAATTTGACATGGCCTTCAAAGTTAATGTGAAATTTGTGACTTAATTTGTGCCTGTGTTATATAGCAGTCTTTAAGAGTTTGACATTCAGCCTCTTTATTCCTTTTTTTGTCAATTCATACATGCAGTTTAAATAGTTCTTTAGCATTTAACTTTAAATTCATGTTTGTTGTAAAGAGCAATCAGATACTACTGCAAGAAAGAATAACATTCTGACTTATAAGTATCAGAGTACTTTCCTACAAATGACATTCTTTGATTTATGTGTTTCATCAGTAATGACATTAAAGTTGTAATCAGTGTGTTAACTTTTTAAAAGTATTTTATGTACATTCAACATTATTTAATTTTACTGAAGTGAGTGGATATATTGACAAGATAGTAATCTCCGAAATATGACATAAATTTTCTCATGAAACTCTCTCCAAATGTATGTAAGCTTTTTATCAAAAAATTGATATTCCTAAGAGTCACAATATCATAGCAAGCTCTCTCCTCCCCTATCTCTTTCACTTTTTTTGTCCCTTATCAATGGATATTTAGCTTTAGGTGCAGGAATGTGTTTAATATGCATCAGTTGGATTCAAACTAACTTTTCTACATTTTGAATGGTTGTAGTATTTTATAATGGTCTCTTCTATATGTTGTTTACAGAATTTTATTTGACAAGGAGGAAGAGTAACATGAGTAACATGGTTTCCTTAATGTGAGATAAATGTGAGATGACAGTATGCATGCTAAGGTGAACGGGGAGAGCTGATAAGCTTCCCATCACAAAGATTTATAACAATTAAGGGATAAAGAGAAATGGAGAAAGGAAAAGTCTTCTGCAGGAAAGAACACACCTGTTGATCAACTAATACCGAGTGTTCATGTCTGAAAACATACATACAAGTAACACTATACAACCTGATCAGGTCAGATACAATCTCATACTCACACATGGGTACACAAGCACACACATGTACATATAATGAATAAACAAAATGTCATGAGTTTGAAAGAGAGCAAGAAAAAGTATATAGGGGTAGAGGGAGGAAATGGAATGGAGAAAGTATGTCATTACATTATTGTATTAGAAAATAAAATATGTCATAAGAAAAGGAACATTAAAATGAACAAAATGTATTAGATGATGGAGTTAGATATTCTATTGTTGTCGAGTTTTCTGTCTTGCCCAGTTCCTGCAATTGTTAAGTCCCAAAGAAATCACACAGAAGTCTACATTAATCATAAACTGATTGGTCCATTAGCTCAAGCTTCTTACTAACTCTTATAACTTATATTAACCTATTATTCTTATCTATGTTAAACACACGGCTCGGTATCTTTGTCAGTGGGGCAGTCACATCTTGCTTCTTCTGTGATGGGCTCACAACTGCAGAAAGAGCTTTCTTCTTCCCAGAACAATCCTGTTCTCTTTGACCTGCCTCTACTTCCTTTCTGGTTGTCCCGCCTATACTTCCTGCCTGGCTACTGACCAATCAGCATTTATTTAAAATATAATTGACAGAATACAATTGTACCACACCATTCTATCTTTTTATAAAATCTACTTTTAATAGGAATTTGTTTTAGTTTAACCAATACATGAAAAGTAAAACTTTCTGTGCTCCTTACTTGTTCATTGGATTTTCTCTCCGAATCATCTGGCATATCCTGGCATGAACTTTGAGCTTTCCAAACAAAAAGAAGCTCTACATGTACCATGACTCATCTATGCTAGGCTATTTTTTCCAACAGCTCTAAAATCATTTGATGAAGTTTCATAGAGTATTGCTAACACAAAGAGAACTATCTATATCAATCCTTCATTAAATCAGCTATCATTCTCTATATCTTACCTTTACAATTCATAGTAGTATCTGTTACTGAAACTTTCATTCAAATTACCTATCATATGACCCCCAATGAATCTGCATGACAGGTTAGATACTACTGTTATTCAGCTAAATGGTCATACTATTAAACTGACTTCTAATGATTATCAATATATACAAAAAATAGTACATCACTCATCCCTCAGTATAAAAGGGTTTTTTTGTAAATAGTCATTAACTCAAAAATCACTGCTTGTAATTGTTAAAATAATTATTAAAATAACTATGATGAGGCAAAACTCAAATCTTAAGTCTTTTAAAGCTGTAGACAGGCTTGGTTATGGAGAGTTGAGAAACTACAATGCGGAAAATTCCTTATACATTCATTTTGTCTCCATTATAGCTTTGGACTATATCAAGAAGACGATAACAAGAATAGGCCACCACCAAAATATAAATGGATAATGTAATTGAAGGTAGTTGTCCCCAACAATATCACAGGGAGTGGCACTATTAGGAGGTGTGAATTTGTTGGAGTGGGTATGGCCGTGTTGCCTGAAGATTGTCACTATGTGTGTGGGTTTTGAGGTTTTCTATGTTTAGGATACTATCCAGCACGTTGCTCAATTTCTTGTTGCCTGCAAAATGTAGGACTCTCAGCTACTATCTGCCTGCATGCTGCCATGTTGCCCACCATTATGATAATGAACTGAACCTTCTGAAAATGTGAGACACCACAATTATGTGTTTTTCCTTCATGAAATTTGCTGTTGTCATGTATTTTCACAGCAATAGAAACTCTAAGGAACTAACCATTACAAAAATAAAAATAGAGTATTTTCCCTGACTAAAGGACATACAAAATTGTATTAAAACAAAGACTAAGCCAAAAATTGCACTTGTGATTGCAAATGTGTCATCTTTGATAATTTGCTCCTCTGTTAGAAGTAGTAACATTGAACCTAGAATCTATTTTATCCCTGCAAATCATTCAGATCACCACTGGTCTCTTTGACCTGTCAGCAAGAGCAGAAACAATGGTATGGCATCCTGACCACCCCCTAGGCAATCTCTATAAGTCAGAGCTAATGCGGGCTGTATAATAAGCAGATATAGCAGCAGAAAGTTTATGATTCACTCTTTGATATGCTCTATTGCATAGTTGCAGCAGTGAGAATCAGTTTTTATTAGCAATAGCAGCAGCAGTAGACCTCATAGAAGAATCCTGCATTTCCCTCCTCTGTCCTCAGCTTCAAGAATAACCGACCTAGAATATTTGAACAAATCCTCCAAAATATGACCAAAGGTCAGTGATTAAAAATTTCTCTATTATAGCATATAGCACCAACAGGCATAAAGAAGTTTTTCTTGAACCACCATAAGTGTGTAAATTATAAATAGGATATTGCCAGGGTAAATACATGGGAGAGCTAAGGTTTTAGAATAGCCCTCTAAAATTATTAGAGTCTAAATCTTGAGATAAAATAGAATACAACCATGTTTAAAAGAATATGTTTAAATGAGACTTTTATTTTTATATGAAAATACAAATATAAAAAGTAAAATAGAAAGTAATTTCATAACCGAAGTTATACAAATAATGAATTTGAATTTGAATGACAGTAAGATAATAGCAATGGCAAGAAAATATTATATAAATAAAACTGGAAACTAGTTCCTTACAATTGCTTTCAAATTTCAAGATGTCAATTCTTTTTCTTTTACTATTGAGCAATACTCCATTGTGTAAATGTACCTCATTTTCTTTATCCATTCTTCAGTTGAGATGTATCTAGGTTGTTTCCAGGTTCTGGTTATTTCAAATAATGCTTCTATGAACATAGTTAATTAAGTATTCTTTTGGTGTGATTGAGCACCTTTTGGTATATCCCAAAGAGTGGGCTCACTGGGTATTGAGGAAGACTGTTTCACAAATTTCTGAGAAACTACCATACTTATTTCCTAAGTGGCTGTAAATGTTTGCACTCCTACCAGCAATGGAAGAGTGTTTCCCTTACTCCAGATCCTCTCCAGCCTTAGCGGTCATCGGTATTTTTAATTGTAATCATTCTGACATGTGGAAAATGGTATCCCAGAGTCATTTTGACTTGCAATTCCTCATGACTAAGAATGTCAAACAATTCTTCAATTGTATTTCAGCCATTTTAGATTCTTCTGTTGAGTATACTTTGTTTAGATCTGTACCCCATTTTTAAATTGGATGATTTGGTATCTTGATATCTAGATTATGTCAGAGGTGGGGTTAGTGAAGACCTTTTCCCAGACTGTAAGCTGCCATTTTGTCTCTTTTATCATGTTCTTTGCCTCACAGAAGCTTCTCAGTTTTAGGAGATCCCATTTATTAAGCGTTGCTCTGGGGGTCTGTGTTACTGGTGTTATTCTTAGAAAGTGATCTCCTATGCCAATGTGTTCAAAACTATTTCCCACTATCTCGTCTATCATGTGGCTATATTTATGTTGAAGTTTTTGATTCAATTGTACTTGAGTTTTGTGGCTGGGAATAGATATGTATCTATTTGCATTCTTCTATATGTTGGCATCCTAGTATGCCAGCACCAATTGTTGAATATGCTATCTTTTTTCATTGTAAAATTTTGATGTTTTAATCAAAAATCCGGTGTTAATAGATGTGTGGATTAATGTCAGGGTTTTCAATTCAATTCCATTCATTCAAGTGTCTATTTTTTATGCCAATACCAAGCTGTTTATATTGCTATAACTCTATAGTATAATATGAGGTCAGGGATGGTGATGCTATCAGAGGTTCCTTTACTGTACAGTATTGTTTTGGCTATCCTATTTTTTTCTTTGTCCATATTAAGTTGAATATTGTTCTTTGATAGAGGGAGCCATTATGGGGTTAGAGAAAAACTTAGTACTAGTGAAATCCCCAGGAATCCACAAGGGTGACCCTAGCTAGGACACCTATCAAAAGTGGAAAATGTGTCTGATATGACCTTCCCCAGTAATTAGACTGATGACCACTATATTTTTCATCAAAGAACCTTCAACCAGTAACTGAAGGATTCAGATGCAGAGATCCACAGCAAAGCATTGGACTGAGCTCTCAAAGTTCAGTGGAAGAGAGTGAGAATTATGTGAGTAAAAGGGTCAATGATGGGGAAACCAGCAGAGTCACCTGACCCAAGCTAGTGCAAGTCTACTAACTCTGGATTGACAGATGGGGAAACTGCAAAGGACTGAACTAGGCCCTCTGAAAGTTTGTGACAGTTATTTGGCTTGGAAAGTCTGTGTAATCACTGGCAATGGGAGCAGAACTTATCCCTTGGGCATGAACTCACGTATTGGAGACGATTTCCTATGGAGAGTTATCCTGCTCAGTCTTGATACTGGGGGGAGGTTCTTGGTTTTGTCTCACCTTGATACACTAGACTTTGTTGACTCTCAATGGGATATTTTACCATTTCTGAGGAATGAATGGGAGGTTGGGTGAAGAGAAGGTGGGAGAGGTGAGCAGAGGAGAGAGAGATGGAAGTATAAATTTAAATAAGAAAAATAATAATATAAAAACTTGAAAGCTATCAAAATCAAATGCTTTATACTAGTTTATAGATTAACTACATGTGGTTGTTTTATGTGTACATTACACTTCCAAAGTGGATCTAATTAGTGGTTTAAGAATTTTATATATGAATATTCTGTGTTTTTTTCAAACCTATCTCCTTCCCTTCCCTTCCAAACCCTCCTGCTCTTTTCCATTTCTGCTTCATGTGCTCCTTTTATTTTATACTCAGAGTTCACTGGTACTGCCAGTATTGAAATGAATTTAGGATCATCCACATATTCACTTATAGATCCAGAGAGGCTTGCATCCTTCAGTAAAACTTAATCTCTTCCATGCTGTGATCATTTATGAATAGATAATAGTAAGACTTCTTGAGGCATTCTACTGTCTTTGTTCAGATTATAGTTGCCTTTATCTCATTCATATGTGAATGCAGTCACAACCACTTTGAGTTTATAGATGGAACATCCCTATCTTTTCAGAAAGCATCTTGTTAATATAATCAACAACAAACTCTTGTTCATACTGTATTCCCACCATATGTCTGATGCTGATACTCAAGTTCTATGAGGAAGGGTGTGGCTTACAGTGGCTAGAGAACACCACAGGCTTGTTCATTGCACAATATCCAGTCATGGGCCAGTGCAGTCATCACTACAGCAAATAGAAATTTCTCTCTTAAAGGTTGAAAGACACATTAATCTATAGGACTAAAAATGAGTGCTTAGGGGCAGGTTGAAAGTATGTCCATTTAAAATTGTAATAACAGTAATAAGTTCTTTCCTGTTGCTGATGGTCCAGTGAGTCACTGGTTTCTGACTCAATTAAAACTATCAGTTATTTACCATATCTTATGTAGCATGTTTAAATTCAAAGAAGTCCATGATTGATCTCAAAGTATTCTTGTGGTTATCACACTAATGATCATCTCTGGCCGTGTCAGTCATTGTTCTTTGCATGATTCACATCCACGTTAGGATGTTGATCACTTTTCTTCCTAGTACCAGGCATAGAGCTTATAGTTATGAAAAGCCAGCAGTAGGAATAAAACTTCCTAATTGGTACAAGTAGAGTTCAGAACATGCCAAATATATGTGATGTCAGTGACCAACAATTAGAAGGGAGGTAAATCAAACCATTTAGCATGGCTTTTATTTGATAGCTTAGTGTCTCAAAGGTATTATCATCTCATTACATTACATGATAATTCCATGTCTTAAGTTTACTTATATGTATATATTTTATGACAGATCTACATTGATGGTTTTTATATAGATTTTACAAAAACATGAACTAATCACTTCTCATATTTCTCCTTCTACCCTTTCCTTCCATCTACCACTTCATCTGTTATGTTGTGAATATTACATCCCTTCTTTCTTGATATTTCTCACATGCCCCATAATGGTATTCTGGTTTCTATGGGTACTTCAATTTAAGTGCATATTCAAGATTGAAAGATAGCATCTATACACATAACATGACATGTGGACTTTATCTTTGTTGGTCTGGGTTACCTTATTTAGAACTATTATTTCCAACTTCATTCATTTATGAGTGAACCTTTTAATTTTATTTTTCTTTATAGCAGAATGCAATTCCATAGTGTACATCCAGCATATTTGATTATCCATTAATAAGATGATGGACATCTAGAGTGTTTTAATTTCCTGGGTCTTGTGAATAAAACATCAATGAATACAGATGATCAAGTATCTCTGTAGGAAAGTACAGAATACTTTGGATATTGATTCATGAGAAATAGAGTTGAGTCATGTCTCAGATCTATTCCTGACTTTTGAGTAACATCCACATTAATTTGATAGTAACTGTACCAGTTTTCATTGATATAAAGAGTAAATAATAGTTATTTTTCCCACTATCAATGAGAGAATTTGTTATCTTACCTCCTCTTATTAACAATACTTGCATAAGATGAAATTTTAGTGTTGCTATGATTTGCATTCCACTGATGATTACATTATTAAACATACTCACATATCAGAATCAGCCATTCTATTTCTTCTTTTGAAAATTCTCTTATTTTATGTATCACTTATTTTTGTATGATTATTTTATGTATGATTTAATGTGTCACTTATTTTTATTTTTAAATAAAATATTCTTTTAATAAAATATAATTATTTAAAAGCAAAATTAAATAACAAAAGTAGTAACTCTATAGATATTATTCACTAGCATAAATAACAATATAGTCAATCTTAGAAGTGGAAAAAAAATGAAGTAGAAAAGTAAATAGAAAGTAACCAATGAAAAGAAATAATCAAAAATGAATGGATAAAATAATGACTCAAGAATCATATGCAGCTGAAATCAAATGCAGTACCCTTGTACGAGGAGGTCCTGAGTGAAGTAACCCAGACCCAGAAAGATCACTCATAAGTGTAAAACAAAGGCTAACAAGCCTATAATCCATGACCCCAGAGAAGCTCTGTAACAGTGAGAACCCTAAGAAAAATATATATATAGATCTCCCTGGGGAGGGGAAATAGACAAGGTCTCCTAAGAAAATTGGGCACTTGGATGTGGGGGGGGGGGAGGAAAAGCTGAAGATGAGGATAAGGGGAGAAGGAAAAGGTGGGAGAAGAACTTGAGAGAATGAGATAGTTGAGATGGGGGAAGAATAGAGAAGGAGATCAAGGAAAAAGCTATCTTGATTGAGGCAGTCATTAATGGGCTAGGAAGAAACCTGGTACTAGATCAATTCCTAGGAATCCATTTAAAAGACCCCAGATACGATACTAAACGAAAGTGGGGAGGGTGCCTCAACTGGCCTTGCCCTGTAGTCAGATTGATGACTATCTTACATGTCACCATAGAACCTTCATTTAGCAAATGATCAAAGAAGAGGCAGAGATCCACAGTGGTTCACTAGGCTGAGCTCTCAAAGTCTGTTCAAAGAGTGTGGGGACTGATAATACAACCAAGGAGGTCAAGACCATGATGGGGATACTGACACAGCTTACCTGAGTTAGTGGGAGAACATCAACTCTGATCTGACAGGGAAGAAACCAGCATAGGACCAAACTAGGCCCTTTGAATGTGGGTGACAGATGTATGGCAGAGGCAGACTGTGGGGCCATTGGCAGTGTAACCAGAATTTATCTCTACTGCTTGAACTGGCTTTGAGAACTCATTCTTGTTTTGAGGGATAATTTACTCAGCCTAGAAACCATGGGGAGGGTCTTGATCCTTCCTCAAAGCAAAGTGCTCAACTTTGTTGTCCACGCATGTGAAGCCTTATCCTCTTTCAAGGGTGGATGGGGAGGGTGTGGAGGGGAGGATGAAGGGAACAGGAGAAGGGGAGTGAGTGGGAACTGGAATCGGTATGTACAATGATAAAAGACAGTTTTTTTTTAAAAAATGAAAAAGAGTCATATACCATAGACAGTGATGGTCACTACAAAATTCTTTCACTCATTGAACAAATTCTGTAATGTCTACCAAAGAACAAAACCAAACTTAAAAGACAAGAATCATCTGATTATTTTAAAATATTTATCGGCCACTCACATTTCTTCTGAGAAATCTTCACTAAATTCCATTAACTTTTCTTAAAATTGTTTGTTTTTCTCTTTATTTTGTCAGCTATTTGTATTTCTAGATAGCTATGCTTAATCAGTTATAGATGTAGGTGGGTCATCTGTCTATGTGTTACTTTCATTGGTGAATAAAGAAATTGCCTTGGCTTTTTGATAGGGCAGAATTCAGATAGGTGGAGTAGACTGAACAAAATGCTGGGAGAAAGAAACCAGAGTCAGGCAGACGCCACGATTCCCCTTCCTGAGAAGGACGCTGGCTAGACTCAAGCCGGTAAGCAATGACCTTGTGGTGACATACAGATTATTAGAAATGAGTTAGTCAAGATGTGAGAGTTAGCCAATAAGAGGCTAGAACTAATGGGCAGGATAGTGTTTAAATGAATACAATTTGTGTGTTGTTATTTCGGGTGTAAACTAGCTGGTTGGGAGCCGGACACCGGGAACTCAGCCCGACGCTCCTTTTACTATAAGTTATATAGTGGGTAGATGTTTTTCTGTTCTTTAGGATTCTTATAACTCACTTTGGGGTTATCAATTATACAGCAAAGTATAGTTTCATGGTGATTTATTTTTCAATTGTTGATCTTCATGTATGAGGAATTAGAGTGATAGTCTTTATATTTCCTTAGTGCATTATCTTAAATTAAATAAAATAATGGATTTGTTCATAAATAGAAGCATTTGTATAAATAAAAATAAAACAAAGACTTCTAAAATGGATTATTAATGCTGCTTTTCTATGTCCCATATTCCTCCAATTTTATCAATGCACTTTTCTCATGTAATATATCATGATTATAAATTCTCTTCCTTCTAATTCTCCCACTACCATTCCATTCAAAAACACACATTTTTCTCTCAACTATTAGAAAATAAACAGACTTCTTTGGGACAATAATACCTTAAATCAAATATAACAGATAAAACAGAAATTAATACCATGGAATTGAACAAAACAAACAAACAGAAGGGAAAGAACCCAAGAGTTAAAGACCCATTTGTTTTCTCACTTAGAAATCCTAGAAAAGCAACACTAAATGGAAGTCAATTTAGGACTGAGTGTTCTGAGTTCCCTTACACTTTGCATAATGTCTATATTTGTTTCCAGCTGATAGAAGACAAAGCTACTCTGGTATGATACTCAAGGCACTGAAATATGAGTATAGAAGAATGTCATTAGAAGTCATTATATTCATACATATATTTCTTTTTTATTTTTTTATTAATTTATAAAAATTTCCACTTCTGCCCCTCTGCCCAATACCCTCCCACTCCCCCCACTCCCTCTCCTCCTCCCTTTCCAGTCCTAAGAGCAGTCAGGGTTTCCTGCCCTGTGAGAAGTTTAAGTTCCTCCCCTCTCCCTCCAGGACTAGGAAGGTGAGCATCCAAACAGACTAGGATTCCAAAAAGCCAGTACATGCAGAAGAAACAAGTCCCAGTGACATTATCAATGGACTCTCACACAGTCCCCATGTCAGCCACATTCAAAGAATCCGGTTCGATCACTTGCTCGTTGAGTCCCGGTCCAGCTGGCCTTCGTGAGCTCTCATTAGATCAGTCCCCTTGTATCAGTGAGTGAACGCACCCCTCGCGGTCCTGACTTCCATGTTCATGTTCTCCCTCCTTTTGCTCCTCATTTGGACCTAGGGAGCTACGTCCAGTGTTCCAATGTGGGTCTCTGTCTCTATCTCCATCCATCGCCAGATGAAGGTTCTATGGTGATATACAAAATATTCATCAGTATGGTTATGGGCCAAGGCCAGTTCAGGTACCCTCCCCTCTGATGTCCAGAGAACAATCTGGGGACCTCTCCTTGGACCTGGGAACCCCTCTAGAATCAAGTCTCTTGCAAACCCTAAAATGGCTCCCTTAGTTGAGATATATACTTCCCTGCTCCCATATCCATCCTTCCTCCCTCCCCCCCATCCTATTTCCCCAAGCTTTCCCCAATCCTCTCCTACTCCCTTCTCACTAAAATAACTGGAGTCAACAATCACTGGTCATTAATATCACTTAATATCAATGGATTTAATTCACCTATAAAAAGGCACAGACTAAGAGATTGGATACGAAAACAGGATACAACATTCTGCTGTTTACAAGAAACACACCTCAACCACAAAGACAGACATCTCCTCAGAGTAAAGGGTTGGGAAAAAGTTTTCCAAGCAAATGAACTAAGAAACAAGCGGGTGTGGCCATTCTAATTTTCAGCAAAATCGACTTCAAACTAAAATCAATCAGAAGAGATGGAGACGGACATTTTATACTCAACATACTTCTCTCACCAATGGGCAGGTCAATCAGACAGAAACCTAACAGAGAAATAAGAGAATTAATAGAGGTAATGAATCAAATGGACTTAACATATATCTATAGAATATTCCACCCATATAGGAAAGAACATTTATTTCTTTGTAGAAGAGTAATGTTTGGTTTTAACCTAAGTCTCTGGCCTATTTTTCTCAAATTCTTGGTTAGTCATGCAGTGTCTCATATGTTTTCTATTTCACAAATTGTCTATTGTGATATGTTTTCACATTACCCTTCATATAGCCATCAATTTTAGCAGTCTCCCCTCTTATTCTCATTCTCATCCTCCTCACCTGTACCCTTGCTCACTTGATCTTCCTGATAAAGAAACTCTATATCCACCCACACTGTCTATTCTATTTCCTTTCCCTAATAAGACATATGTGTGTGTGTTTGTATATATATGTATATATATACATATATATATATTGTCTAGTTAGTCCCTTCCTCTACACATACACTCTATGATTCTTTTGATTTTAGCTTGATTATCATTGATTTAACAGCTAATATTCACATTGTAACAAATGCACACCGTACAGGTCTTTATGGGTCTTGATTAATCAATGCATGATTTTTTTTCCTTCACTTCTGTTTATCCAAATATTTAATGATTTCATTTTTGAAACAGCAGAGTAAAACTCCATTTTGTAAATGTGCCACATTTTAAAATGTTTTTATCCATTCTTCTACTAGATTACATCTAAATTGCTTTCCATTTCTAAAAGTTGTGACTTCAGGAACAATAAACATGGGTTAGTGTCACTGCAGTAGGATGCTTTGAGTATTTGCAAAATGGTTGTATAGCTGATGTGGAGATAGATCTATTGTCATCTTCCTGAGGAACTGCCACACTTATTTAAAGTATCTGCAAATGTTTGCACTACTTTCTCTGTTGTATGCCTGCTTACCCTACTCTGTGTACTGTTTCAGTAGAAAGAGCTGTCAGTAGTTTTATTGCTCTTCTGAGGAGTGTAAAGTAAAATCTCAAAGTAATTTGATTTACCTGGGTTGGTTCTATGCAGTGAACTCCCATTACCTCAAGCAGGTGATTTCAGTGGATATCCCCATTATGGTCTTGGACACTTTGCTCATATTATTGTCCCTCCCTCTCTTTGACTGGACTTTAGGAGCTGAACCCAGCGTTCCACTGTGGATCTCTGCATCTGCTTCCACCAGCTGGATGAAGGCTGTGTGATGACATTTAAGATAGTTCTCAATCTGTCTACAGGGAAAGGTCATGAAGAGAGGGTACCTGAACTCTACAATTACTTAGGGTCTTACCTTGGGCCATCTTCGTGGATTTTTGGGAATTTCTCTAGTGCTAGGCAGGTTTCTTGCTGGCCCCCTAATGGCTCCTTCAATCACGGTATCTCTTACCTTGCTCTCCCTCTCTATTCTTTCTCCATCTCAATCATCCTGTTCCCTCATTTTCTTCCCCCTCCCTCTTTTTCTGTCCTCCTCACTTTCAGTCCACCTTTTCCCATCACCCCAAAACTCTCAATTTTCTTTGGAGATTTCCCTTTCACAAGGGGAATCCATTTATGTTTCTCTTAGGGACCTCATTGTTGCCTAGTTTCTATGGGATCATGATCACACTTTTGAGTTGAGTTTTATTTAGCAAGGTAAGAGGGGATCAATTTAAATCTTCTATATGTAGTTACTAATTTTGAATACCACCATTTACTGAAGTTGCTGTCATTTTTCCGGTGTTTATTTCTTGTGTCTTACAAAAAATCTGTTGCGATAGGTATGTAAATCTGTGCTTGTGTCCTTAGCTCTATTATATTGATTAACATGTCCTTTTGAGACAATAAGCCATGGTGGTTTATTACTATAAATCTGTCGTACAACTTGAAATTGGTGACATTAATTTCTCCTGCAATTCTTTCATTACTCAGTATTGTTTTATCTATTTAATTTTTTTTCATATGAGACAGAAAATTATCCCTTCATGGTTTATTAAGATTTGGAATGTTGATTTTTGTAGATTCCTTTGGGTAGGATGGATATTTTTACTATAATGATCATGCCAATCCATGATCATAAGGCATCTTTCCAATTTATAATATTTTCTTTAACTTGATCCTTCATTGTCATAAAGTTTTTATTTAAAAAATGAATTTGATTCGTTAGAGTTGTTCCGATATATTTTATTTTGATGTTATTGACTTATGTATTTTTTCAACAGTCAATTTGTCATTTCTATTTAGAGATGTTACTAATGTTTGAAAGTTTCTTTTGTATCCAACTACTTTGTTTAATATGTGTAAAATCTTTAAGAAATTTCTTGTGTTGAAATATATTCTTCCCTGATCCCACATTCATCCTTCCTCCCTTCCCCCCATCCCGGTCAACCGAGCTTTCTCCATTCCTCCCCTACTCCCTTCTCTCTAACCCTCTCCCCTTCCATCTGGCGTTGGATGACGATACAGATGGAGGCCCGCGTTGGAGCACCGAACTGAGCCCCCCAAGATCCAAACGAGGAGCAAAAGGAGGAAGAAAATGACGAAGGACTGCGAGGGATACTATCACCCACTGATACAAGGGGTCGGATCTAATGAGAGTTTACCAAGGCCAGATGGACCGTGACTGAACGAGCATGTGATCCAACCAGATTCTCTGAATGTGGCCGGATTTTCTGAATATGGCTGGCCTGCAGTCTTTCCGAGAAGCCATTGACAATGACACTGGGACTGGTTTCCTCTGCATATACTGGATTTTTGGGATCCAGTCTGTTTGGATGCTCACCTTCCTGGACCTGGAGTGAGGGGGGAGGAACTTGGACTTCCCACAGGGCAGGAGACCCTGACTTCCCTAGGGGACAAAGAGGGAGGAGGAGAGGGAGGGGGGGAGTGGGAGGGCGTTGGGAGGAGGGGCGTAAATGGAAACTTTTTATAATTTAATAAAATTACAAAAAAAAAAAGAAATTTCTTGTGGAATTATTTGAGTTATTTAAGTACTATCATATCCTCTGCAACTAGAGACAAGTATACCATTGGGTTTGCCTCAGTTATCTTCTTGCTCTAAGACTTCCACTACTGTGATGGATATGGAAAGCATGGAAAAACTTGTTTTATGCTGTTTTTCACGATTTCATCTGTTTCTCTCTATTTAAGGTGATGTTTTCTATAGGCATGTTATAAATTGCCTATGTTACAATACAGTATCTATCATGCATCCTTAATCTCTCTAGAACTCTTAATGGCACTAATTTTTGTCAACAACCTTTTATAAATCTAATGAGATAAACGACCACGTGTTTTCATTATTTTAGTTGCTTTATGTGGTGGCTTACATTTATTGATTTACATCAGTCAAGAAATCCCTACATTCTGAATTGAAGCCTCCATAATTCAGAGGAAAACTTTTTCATATGTTCTTCAATACGTTCACAAGCATTATGTTTGCACCTATATTCAGAAAAGAAATAACTTTAATATTCATTCTTTGTTAGGTCTTTGTGTGTTTGGGGTTATCAAGGTAACTATGATTTTATAAAATGAATTGGGCAGTATTCCTTCTGCTCTTATAATGTGGAATAATTTGAGTGCGACTGTCATTAGCTCTTCTTTCAAGACTGGTAGAGTTCTGTGCTAAAACCATTTGATCATTTATGTTTACTTTTGCTTGGGAAAATTTTAATTACTGCTTCTTCTTTACTTGGGGTTATAGGTCTTTTAAAAATGCTTTCCTGCTCTAGATTTAACGTAAGTAAGTGGTATCTGCTTAGAAAACGATCCAGTTCTTTTAGATTTTCCTTTTCCTGGAGTACAAGTTATTAAAGTATACTCTTATAATTCTTTTTGATTTCCTCATTGACTGTGGCTATATCCTACTCTTAATTTCTAATTTTGATTATTTAAAGGTACTTTCTATTCCTTTTAATCAATTTTGATTAAAGTTTGATAATCTCATTGGTTTTCATAAAGAACCAACTCTTTGCCTTTTTTATTGATTATTTTGTACTTATATTTATTATAGTTTCAGTTTGTTTCTTTTTTGATTGATTTTAGGCCACAGAGAGATTACTTATTGTCATGTACTCCTTTTGGGTTGATGTCTTCTTTTACTTCAAGAGTTTTTTGGTTAATTACTAGTATGAGAGCTCCCTAATTTTTAATATAAGCATGTCATCATATTAACCTGCATTTTACAATTCACCTTCACTGTATTCCATAACTTTGAATATGTTGTGCATGCTTTTAAATTTCAATCTAGATAGTTTTTAATTTCTACCATGATGCATTTTTACTGAGTATTTATATGTTCATATTTTGCATTTTTGTATGCACCTATTATTTCTATTGTTGTTGATATCCAACTTTAATCCATGGTTGTAAGATGCAGTGGATTGCTTATATTTTAGTGTATCTGTTGAGTTTTTCTTTGTGTTTGAGTATGTGTAAATTTTGGAGAAAGTTCCATGAGGTTCAGAGACAGAAGTATTTTCTTTTGTGTTTGTATGGAATGTTCTGTAAATATCCTTTAGTTCCACTTGGTTTATAACTTCACTCGGTACTCACATTCTCTCATTTAGTTTTTGTCTAGATGACATGTCTATTCTTGAGAGTGAGGTATTAACATCTCTCATTTTATTATATGAGGACCAATATGTTATACATGCCAGTATATTGTTTCTTTTACAAACTTGGGTGTTTGGCACACAGATGTTAAACGTTGAAATGTCTTTTGGTATATTTTTCCTAAAATGAGTATATAGTGTATTGAAGCATGATTAATAAAAACTCAGAGACAGATACTAAAACATTTTTTGATTGACTTATTTTCCATAGTAAATAATTTTCAATATTGAGTTGAAACCCATTTGCTATCTGTAAATTTTATAAAGAACTATTTATTAAATACAACTCCTTATATTTCCCATGAGAAACTACTTCTGACTATTTGCAATGGCAATATTCCCATTTGACTTAACTGGAATCTTAAATTGAAAAAAAATAGCTAATGCCATATTTTGCTTTCATGTAAATTAAAGTCTTGATGAACAGAATACTTTATTCATCCATAGAAGGGAGAAATGAATAGTCAATAGAATGCAAGCAATTTAAAGCTCTGCCAATCCTAACCCAGGGAGGACGATTCTAGATGTCAGTTTGTTATTTACTTTAATGGGCGTTCAGACCTTGATGGCTCTGCTGAGGCAGCTACTGAACACACATGCTAGTGACTTCTATTTTGTTTAGAAATATCCAATAGCTTGCTTCTGTATTTGTTCCAGTAGTTTCTTTTCCATGGCTTGGTGACGAAATTTAATTAGGAGTTTCTGAGAGATTAGATATTAGATTATGGAATAAAATCATCTTTTATCTATAACATGCCCTCTACTTTTGCATTTTCATTAGGACATGAATGATAATAGCACACTATTATACCATCCTATTTAATTTTGTTTGGCAAGGATTTTAGTAAACTCAAAAATTTTTTGTTCAAGAACCAAGCTGGGGGACATCTCCTTGGACACCTGGGAACCCCTCTAGAGACAAGTATCTTGCCAACCCTAAAATGGCTCCCTTAATTAAGATATACACTTCCCTGCTCCCACATCCACCCCTCCTTCATCCCAACCATCCCATTCCCTCAAGCTCTCCCCATCCTCCCCTTCTCCCTTCTCTCCCCCCATCTCTCCTTATCCCTACCTCACCCCCACCCCCGTGCTCCCAACCCCTGCCCAGAAATTTTGTCAAATTCCAATATCCAGGAGGATAACTCTATGTTTTTCTTTAGGTTCACCTTCTTATTTAGCCTCTCTAGGATCACGAATTATAGGCTCAATGTCCTTTATTTATGGCTAAAATCCACTTATGAGTGAGTACTTGCCATATTCCTCTTTTTGGGTCTGAGTGATCTCACTCAGTAAAGTGTTTTCTATTTCCATCCATTTGCAGGCAAAATTTTGAGCAGCAGAGGAAAGGGTGCCTGAACTGGCCTTGTCCTATAGCCACATTGATGAATATCTTGCATATTACCCATAAAACCTTCATTTGGTGATGGATGGAGATAGAGACAGAGACCCACATTTGAGCACTGGACTGAGCTTCCAAGGACCTAATGAGGAGCAGAAGGAGGGAGAACATGAGCAAGGAAGTCAGGACCACGATGGGTGTGTCCACCCACTGAGACAGTGGGACAGATATAATGGGAAATCACCAAGACCAGTTGGAATAGGATGGAGCATGCGATCAAATAGGACTCTCTGAATATGGCTGACGGTGGAGGTAGACTGAGAAGCCAAGGACAATGGCGCTGGGCTTTGATTCTACTGCATAGACTGACTTTGTGGGAGCCTTGTCTGTTTGGATGCTCACCTTCCTGGACCTGGGGGGATTGGGGAGGACCTTGGACTTCCCATAGAGTAGGGAGCCCTGACTGCTCTTTGGCCTAGAGAAGAAGGGGAGAGGGAGGGGGGCAGAGGAGGGAAGGGAAGTGGGAGGAGGGGAGGAGGTGGAAATTTTTAATAAAAAAATTAAAATTAAAAACAGATAGCCAAGATAAAAAATAATTTGTTTCTTTTTTATTATTTATTTATTTAAAATTCCCACCTCCTTCCCACCTCCTATTTCCCTTCCACTCCCACCACTCCCCCTCTCTTTCACTCTCCAGTCCTAAGAGCAGTCAGGGTTCCCTGCTGCATGGGAAGTCCGAGGTCCTCTCCCCTCCATCCAGGTCTATAAAGGTGAGCATCCAAACAAACCAGGCTCCCACAAAGCTAGTCCATGCAGTAGAATCAAAACCCAGTGCCATTGTTCCTGGCTTCTCAGTCAGCCCTCATTGACAGCCACATTCAGAGAGTCCGGTTTGATCACATGCTCCATCACTCCCAGTCCAGCTGGCCTTGGTGAACTCCCATTAAAAAAATAAATAAGAAATAAAAAATAATATATTTTGTTTCTTTGACAATATTAGGTATTTCTAAACTTCAAAGGTCACTAAATTTATCATGCATATTTTCTCTAGGAAAATGTATAATGAATCATTATATTTGGAGAACATAAAATAAACTGGGAGTATATTAGTCTAGCTAGTAGTATCTCAGTTTGAAGAATATGTAAGCAATTGTGATTCCATATCAGACTCAAGCTGTGGATAGCCCTTCAAGAAAGGTCTTCAGTTCCAATGTTTGTCTTGTCTTTGAAAAGGTACTCAACATTTTCTAAGCATCCTGTATTCCAGGCTATTAAGCTTCCTGTTGACATGATTTGTTGGATTTTAAAAAGCAATCATGTTATAAGGATTATAAGTCCAACAGGAGAAGGAAAAACTGTGGAAAAGAGAAAATATAAAAAAGATAACATTCAGTACATAAGAATATTCAGTCACCACCGCATTATTACCTTTTCATAAAACACTAACATTCATCAAACACTTTTGTATCTAATATGCAGTTTTATTTGTTTCTTCAACCTATATTCAAAGCAGTATTAATTTTGCATCTCATCACATTGTGCATTTACATTTACATAATAAAAGTGAAAAACTGTATAGTACAAATCTATGGGATATTTGTCAAGGTTCTAGATTGTTAAGCATCAATTTATGTTCCAAACATGTTATTCATTTTTTTTAAAACATATCTAATAATTATCTTAAACATTTTTCCTTTAACATAATTAAAATTATGATATAAAATGGACAATCATAGCCAAGCAATTTTTGCTGAAACTAGGATTCTTAGTTTGGTTCCCAGCATCCACATGGTAATGCAGAACACCTGTATGTCCAGTTCGGGAACTAGTACCCATTCCTGGCCTCTGGAGGAAACACACACACACACACACACACACCACGATACACATACTTCACATACTTGGCGTGTAGGTTAAATACACATACATATAAAATAAATAAACAAATATATAATGATACATTTTATATATTACTTAGTCATACCTGTGGTAGAAAATGAATGAGAATCATGTTTCCATCTTGAGTGCATTCTGCCTAGTTATATAAATTAATAAAAATTATTATTAAATTAATTTTAATTTGTACAGAGTAAAGTAAAATTTCACAATGTATTATAATAAAACATGACATTTGCCAGATGTTTAGGAGCATTATATTATTTTAGATTTTATCAAAAATAATTGGTAATAAGTAATTTTCTAACAATATTTATGACAATAATTTTGATTTATTATAAAGGTATAAAATAAAACAGTGTTTTTCAATATACCTGTGAAGATCATTTCAGACTGTGGACATATTTCTTCACTATTAGCAAACATATCAACAAAGATAACAAAACTTAGATTACAGTGCATAAATTTTGTCTTTAGAAATAAAAATATTTTTATGAAGTTGACATATTTTATTTGAATTCAGCAAGTGTTAAGAGTATAAACATTTTTAAAATATTGCATTTAAATTTTATCTTTTGGTCACATTTTGAGGGGCATATTAGACAATATATGCCTTTATATTTTTTATGAATTTATCAATCAGCAATGAGTAATAAAATTCCCAGAGTATGGCACTCTGAAAAAGAGTTATATTTAAAATTCATAGCTTTGCGTCTGTTATTTCGTTATGATAGATGAGGTGAACACTACGAACTAAAATTCATGCTTTTGCAATTGTAGTATTAGGATATTAAAGCTGTTGGAAGTATTCTTCAATGCTTAAGAGGAACTCATAAAGCCCCAGATTCAGAATTACACATCTAGTTAATTATATATGCAAATATGAAGGCCTACTGAGACATATAGTCCTTTTTAGTCTATAAATTTGTTGCATAATATAAGCTTGTAGAATACAGTTACATAAACAAATTAATGATTAAGCGTTGCCTATTCAAACCTATCTTCATTCCTCCATTAAGAACCAAATTCTCTGTGGCATAACTACAAATAATATTGTGCTAATGTTTTATTCTTTATAAAATCAAATAGTCCAAATGAGAACATTACCAAAAACAATAAATTTCCAATGAGTTTAAAATACTATTTAAAGCTAGAGGCACACCAATGGTAACCTACTCAAATAGTCACAGCAGAATTAAAAGAATGAAAACAGTGATTTAAACAGGCTTGACATTGAGTATCATCTCTGTGAGTTTGATGCCATTCTGGTCTATAAGAGCTAGTTCCAGGACATGTTCCAAAGCTACAGAGAAACTCTCTCTCTCAAAAAAAAAGCAAAAAAAAGAAAAGAAAGAAAGAAAGAATAAAAGAAAACCAAAGAAGTATCATTTATGAAGGACCTGGGAGAAATTGTATGAATTGTATCAGGGATGAAGATTGGATAACCAAATAAATATGTTGTATACTTACTTGAACTTCTTGGAGAATAGATAAATAAATTAAAATTTAAGACAATAATATGTGGTGAGAGTACTGATACAATTATTTCTATAGTTTTGCTAAGGATCTCTTACATCATTTTATGATATGAATGAACATTTTGTCTAAAAGAAAATTTTACTGACAAAATCCAAAATTTTCATCTAAGAGAATTTTTATCACATTGAACATTACTGTGGTATTGTTGTTGCTGTTGGTCTTCTTACTATTATTTTAATTCATTTTTAGGGATTTCAGGGAAAATGAAAGAAAAAGAAATTCTAAAGAACAAATATATAGTACATGATTAATGTGTAGTTAATGCTAAATGAAGTAAGTGTATGACCAAGAATCCCAAGTGATATGAGAATATACGCCTGCTGATTCCTTTCATGCCATTTCAAACAGCCAAAGCCCTTATCTCTACTTCACTGGAAATAATTTCCCAAATGTGATAGCAGTAATGACTTTTCTCTCAGCATGTTTTGACTTTATACCGTCTCTATAATTTACATTCTTAGGCATCTTTCCCATAACTCCACTTTGTATATTCTTCCTAATAGTAATTCCAATATGTTAATTTTAATGATATTATAAGAAAAATTATGCAGTTAAAATAATTTATGCAAAAATAAGAAAGAGGTGAGATAAAAGACTTAAATTCACAATGAATTATAGTATACACTAAAGCCAGTAAAATAAGCAAGGGTGTGAGAAAAACTGTCAGTTACCGAAATTGGAGACTCTGGATTTATTTCTATAGAAATAAAGGATTATTCTTTAGAATATGAAATTCTCTTTCTAACTTTTATTCTGCACAGTCTTCTGTCTTGTGCATGGTGTCACAATATCTCAGAGCTCAGTGTGCAACTATCCTATTTGGGTCTGGGAAAACATTGTTTTCTCATATGTATCCACTGCTTTGTGTCTTAAAATAGTTCTTCCCTACTATTCCACATTAAATGCTGAGATATGTTGGGAATGTTTTGTTATACATGCCCCACTTAGGTCTGGTGTTTGGAAGAATATTATTCTTTATAATTGACCAATGATTGTACTCTATATTAAACATCACCTAACACAGAAAGTAGTTTATTTGTGAGAGTTGAAAGATGCACTCATCTGCAACTATAGCATTAGGTCATTAGACATTGATTAACATTTAGTCCACTTAGCACAATAGCAGAAATTGGGTCTTTGTTAGTATTTATGGTCTATTCATCACTGGTAGTGGCTGTGATAATGGTGGTAAGTATGGTTTCAATTGTATATTTCTGTACTTAAAACCAATCAGAAAATGTTTGCTTTCTCCTCTGATATTTGTGCCACCATTGCTCCACTATCTACCCCTTTCAGCCCAACCATTAGTGTAGATCCCAGGGGCAAACCTCAATATGAATTATGATTATATTTTCTGTTGGTAGCATTCATATCATCTACCAACACTTTAAAAACTAGCTCATAGTGATGAGACTTGCAGGTCAATAACATCTTAGTTTCTACACATTATAGAATTCAAGTACAAGGTATCTTCCAAAGTAGGATCTTTCTACTGAATTTAAATTTTAACCAAGAAAAATGACAGTAGCCAGCATGTTTGAGGATCTATCCAGACAAACTGGTTAAAAACACCAACAGAGATAACCCAATCCTGATACTAGACTTTCCCATTTACAGCCATAAATCCTAACCATGTTAATTTCCTGTCACCAAATAAGCAAATTAAGATCACACATGGTTATTGCTTGGATCACAGATGAAAATATTGCACATGGATGCTTCTCAAGTCCTTGAAAAAGACATTTCTGAGTTCTAAACTGACAGAAGCTCATTAATTTTTCAAAAAGTTTTAAATACATTTTCTGAGGACAGATGCTTAATTTCCAAAAAGAAATTGAAATTGTCTCTACAGAAATAGCTGTAACAAAGGAAGTGTAGAATACTCAAAGAGAGTTATGGCTTTGTTTTTAATCTGCATTTTCCTTAAAGAAGACACACTCACATGCAGAATGAGTGAGAGACAGACAGACACAGAGAGAAAGAGAGACAGAGAAAATGAATCCAGAATAAAGGAAAGGTCATATTTACTTAACTTACCAGTGAGGACATTATTCAAAGGAGGTATCATATATCCTAGTACATGAAAACACTTTGAATTTCTAGAATTAAAAATTACTGTTGGATTAATGTCAATTTATATATCTATAACTGAACATATTTTCCACTTATCATACTACACAAAGTTAACGAGTTCTCCATTTCATCATGGGTCAAACACATGTTAAGAACAAAACAAAAGAAATTGTTCTATAAAGAAAGTGGCAAACACTAATCACACATTTATTCTTTGATTATAGTTACAGTATAGCATCTTCATTAGAGAAAAAGTAGTTGTAAAGGTCTTTGGGGGATATAGATTTAAATTAAGAATCATTAAGTAATTAACATTAAAACTGTATTTTCTTTGCCAAATTTAACTATGATCAAAATAAAATAAAAAAAATTAATTAATTTTCAACCTTAAAATATTCCTTAAAGATTCCTCTATTCTAAAACTGTCATTAAGATTAACTGTAAATTGAATAAACAGGCCACTGACTACACTGTACTAACTGACTCATTGGGAAAGGAGATAACATCATAGTAGCATTGAGAAAAATAAATTATTTTTCATTTGTAATCACAGCAGACTCTTCACCAAATTTAAAGGAAGATCAGTGAAAACAAGTTGTGCACAGGTGTTATTAATTTTCATCTGGCATGACGTTACAATCTTTAGAGAAAAATTTCATTCTTAAACATATATTGGTCTAACTTAATTTATGATAGTTCTGAATATGTATCTGTCTTTGCTTCAAAACTTGGGAATACTGTTAGTTATTATTGCAATAAACCCAATATTTATGTTGAGATAAAAATTTTAAGATTTATTCTTCAGCACAGGCAGGAGTTCATTGGGACAGGATTTTTTATTTTATATCTCATAAAATTGTAGAAATCAGGTAGAGTAATGGAATGTGTTCCATTATAATGGAAAGGTTCCTGTGTGTTTCTGTTCAGTTTCATTAGCTACTTAATGGAATGTATTTTAATTATTTATTATTTGACTCTTACTAAATCTGTTCTGATACTATTTCACATATGAACATATAAATTCTTATTAATATTATCTCAACTCCATTTTCCGTCTAGATCTCATTATAATACTCTTTCCCCTATTTGCTATGCTTTTTTTTGCTTTTGACTCTTGGTTTAAGCAGGACAATGATTTTGGAACTAATCCCTGGAGCACAGTTGACTCTTTAGTTCTCACATAACTGTAAACCATCTCCTCTTCATCATTAGAATCCAGTGGTAGTCGATTGCTTAATGGAAAGGAGTAGGTATTAGTTGTTTCCCAATCCATGATTCAGGAAAGATCATTCTTATGTAGATCTATTTCAGACACCTGAAGCATCTGACAGATTCTGATTACATTGGCTGTTTCATTCTAAGAGAATACCATATCCATTACCTTAAACTGGTGTTTTTACATTCTTTCTATTGTTCCTACATGCTGTTCCCTGTGCTTTTGAGGTGGTGGTGAAAATGTCATGTTTGTGATTAAGAACTCAGCAGTCACATATTCCCAGCACCTCAAGCAGCCATTTTCTGTTTTCACCATCATTCTGTATTTACTACCATTCCTAAAGAGAGGCAAGAATTTGCATGATTTTAGCAGCCTATTGTACCTCCTGGTAAAGAGTTTCTAAAAGATTATCCAGACCAGATACTTCTGCTTTTGATTAGTAACCTGGCTTATTGGGAGAACATTATACAGCCTTGCAAGATGCCTCTAATTCTGTAGTATGTTTGTCTCCCATGTCTCTCTTACACACACACACACACACACACACACACACACACACTCACAAACACACACAAAGTAGCAGAATTTTATATGGATGTTTTCACAAAGCCTTCATTTAGCTTAATATTTCATATCCCTCCAAATTATCCTTCCCCATCACATCCTTGCACAAACTTTCATCTCACAGTATCAGTTCCATCTGCTTTTTTTTTTTTTTGCGATATCGATCCTGCTAGTCTCCTCTAGCAATGCATCTACTCATCCAGTTGTCTTTTTTTTTATAACTCTGGCTTCAACAAATGTTATAAGTTAAAACCAGAAATTTTAAAGATACAAACCTAGAGTACACATATGAGACAGGATCTCAAGTTGTGTGTGTTTCTGTGTAGGTAATCTCTGTAAGGGATTTTTCCCCCAATTTCATACATTTATTTATTTTATATTATTATTTTATTATTTCAGTTTAAAAGCCAAATGAAATTTCAGTGAATATATATATATATATATATATATATTTCAATATCAGTTCTTCATTTGATGGACATCATTCCTAATTTATACCCTAGGTATGATGAACACAGTGATCATCAAAAGGGTTAAGCAAGTAGCTTAATAATAAAATATAATAACCTTTGGATACATTCCGAGAACTGGAGCAGGTAGGCCATAAGTTAACTTTAGTTTAACCTTTTGAGGAATTTGCACACTTATTTCAAATTGACTACACCAATTTGTGTTTAAACTTACACCAGGAAACTGTTCATTCTTCTCTATATCTTTACAAATATTTTTGTTTTTATTTTAGTC
Organism: Myodes glareolus; assembly: GCF_982192425.1. Classification (NCBI taxonomy): domain Eukaryota; kingdom Metazoa; phylum Chordata; class Mammalia; order Rodentia; family Cricetidae; genus Myodes; species Myodes glareolus. The sequence continues at coordinate 74,428,044 of NC_142037.1, read as the reverse complement.
GATAATATCAACTATGGCTAGGGTAAGATTAAATCTTCAAGTTGTTTCAGTTTGTTTATGACATTGAATAGTTTATAAAATATTTATTATTCATTCATATTATTCTTTTTGAGATTTATTTCTCATATCCATAGAATGCTTTTATTAGCCTTTTCCTTTTTGAATTATTTTACACTATACAAATTAATCATATATATTATTATATAATAATAAATAACTATATATGTTATTATATGTTTACATATTGAACATCTGTTCTTGTTCTGTAGGTTGCCTTCATAACATTAGCTAGTTACTTTTTGTAGAGAAGTATTTTATTTAGATGAGATCCCATTTGTCATTTGATGATCCATTGAGTAACTATAGTCCTGTTTAAAGAGTTCTCATCTACTTCTGTATTATGTAGCTTTTCATGAGCAGTATCATAGCATCATGGTTTATTTTGAAGTCTTTAATTTATTTAGAATATACTTATGAATAAATAGAAAGAGGACTGTAAAGAATGTCAGGAAGGAATTTTGAGAACTCTCAAGCTGAGTTAGAACTTCAAAAGAAGGATTTCTTAACATCTTTACAGTGCCAGCTGCAGAGAAATATTTACTTTTAATAAAACAATTTTTCATCTCTTTTGTAGAGCATTTAGATTCAGAGTCACCATTTACATAATATGATCATTTATAGTTGGAAGGATTATGATTTATCTGACTAATTTGAAGATGATTTTTTAATATGTAATCCTGCAGTTAACTCAGGGGAAGGAATTTCTTCAACTTGTTTCTGTATATAGCTTGGAAAAATTGGTTCATCAACTTTGTCTGTTGGGGGATAGTTGATCACACTGTGAACCCTGGGTTAGTATTTGCATTAATTAAATACAATTTACCTTGGATCAGTAGGCTGAACTAGGAACTAGTTGACAGAAAGGAATAATAGAGCATCAGAGGGCATCTGGAAGAGATAGAGAAATGTTCCAGTAGTAGTATCAAGAAATTTTGAGTGACACACCTCTTTTTGTTTGGGTAGAGTAAAAAGATGGGCTTTGGAAGGCAGACCAGCAAGGAGAGAAGGTTAGGTAGCATCTACCCAACCTCTCTGAGCAAGCAGCTTTACAACCCAGCCTTTGAATCTCGAGTATAATTTATAAATAAAATGATATTTAGTTAATTCTATCTTTCTGTAGTGACAGCAACAATGCTGGTGTCTGCAGAAATAAAATTCCCACCAAGATGGGAACTGAGCATCCAGGATGCTTCTAAAGAAGTTGGCTGGTAACTGTGAATTCAAAGATCCTCACTCAATAAATACAAATCCATGGAAAAGACCTATAAATGAGTCACAGTGTTTGATAAATATACACAGGCTTGAAAGAGAGAAGAAAAGAGTACAGACAATTATAATATAGATGAGTAAAGGCAATCATAGAGTAAAGGACTAAAAGTAATACAATTAATATTAAAAGTAATAAAATAAATATTAAACTTGTGGAAAAAGTAATAGAGTAAGAAAAATTAACCTTTGCCAATGTGAAACACCTAGGGAGGCCTCTGCAGGCTCCAATGACAAATTTGCTTCAATATTCACTGTAAACATTGTGGAAACCACTTCACAGAGATATTGAAGACTTAATGGTTGTTATTTAAAACAATGCTGCATGACAGAACAAGTTCAGGAGATAAAGTAAAATTTTCAGGAGAGATCATATAACAGGTATTTTGGCAAATGTCTATAAGTTATCAAAGACAAAAGCTAAAATACTAAAAAAAATGGCATGGAAAATGAAGGTTTGTAAGACACAGGTACAGATATAACAATAATTTTACCAAAATCTTGGCATTCAGAGTTCCCTCTTCATTATGTAAATGTTCAGCTGCTAGGGACTAAAACTTTATCTCTTGACTAAAACAAAGAGCAAGATGTGATGAGTGGAGAGAGCCAGAATGACAGACAGAAGAATTAAAACAATATGTGGCTAACAGAGCAAAAAAATTATGGAGACATGATTTGTTGCAACAATGGAAAACATAGATAAACGTTCCTCCAATCCCAGAAACAACCACAAAATAGTGCAGGTCTCTGAGAAAAATATTAAAAGCTATTTTCAAAAACGTTCATCAACTTTTCAGGATGTAAAAAAAGCAGGGCATAACAGCTTCTGGTCTTAAAATGATACCAAGAGCTGTAGGGATAAAGTGGTTAATTAACAAACCTCTGTGGGTGGTACAATTGACTTTGACATCAGAAAAATAACAGACATTGGAACAGGAGCATTTAAAAGCTTAACATTCTGAAGAACTGATCAGTCTTTGAAATTTTCTCACATTTGTTAATAAAATACAATCTGGAAAATGGAGACTGTTAACTGATGTTAGAGCCAGAAATGAAGGTAGTTAGTCAATTGGCACTTTATAGCCTGGAATTCCTTTGCATTCTTAATTATGTAAAGGGTGGTCTATTATAGTGATTGATTTGAAAGGCTACCTGAATTTTACTATACATTTACAAGAACAGAAAAGAGAAAAATTCGCCTTCAAAGTGCCCATTTATGATAATTCCCACCCTATTAAAAGGCACCATTGGAAAATTCTTTTTCAAGGAATGTTAAACAGCCCCATCTTGTGTCAATATTTTTACAACAGCCATTAAAACTAATTTGTAAATAGTTCCCTCCATCTATAATTTATGATTATATAGATGATACCCTATTGACTTATTAAGAAACAGATATTTTAGAAAAAAAATGTTTCATGGAGTAAAGACAATTTCATATAGTTGGGAATTACAAATTGCTCCTAAAACAATACAAAGAGGAGATTCTATTAATTAGTAAGGGTATAAGATAGGTTTATAGAAAAGTCAATCACAGAAAGTACACATCAGCAGAGATCAATTACAAATTCTTAATGACATTCAAAAATCACTTGGAGATATTAATCAAGTATGGCCCACCAATGAATTAACAGCTCAAGAACTGAGTAATGTATTTCCAGAATTACAAGGTGATAAAGGCTAAAATCTATCTAAACAACTATCACTTGAGGCTGAGCAAGAATTAATCCTGATAGAAAAGGTATTATAGGAAGCACTTGTGGAACAGATAGATCTTGTCCTTGATTGTATTCTGGTTATTATACCGTCTATCCATTATCCTACAGCAATTCTTTTTTACCACATATTTTGTTTGTTTGTTTGTTTATTTATTTATTAAAAATTTCTGCCTTTTCCCCACCTCCCATTTCCCTCCCCCTCCCTCTCCAGTCCAAAGAGCAGTCAGGGTTCCCTGCCCTGTGGGAAGTCCAAGGTCCTCCCTCCTCCATCCAGGTCTAGGAAGGAGCACATCCAAATAGACTTGGCTCCCACAAAGCCAGTACATGCAGTAGGATCAAAATCCAGTGCCATTGTCCTGGCTTCTTAGTCAGCCCTCATTGTCCTCCACGTTCAGAGAGGCCGGTTTGATCCCATGCTTTTTCAGTCCCAGTCCAGCTGGCCTTGGTGAGCTCCCATTAGATCAGCCCCACCATCTCATGCAGAGAGATGATAGTGTCTTAGAATGGATATTTCACAACACAAGCAGTAAAACCTTCAAGACCCTATGTAGAAAAGATTCCTGAATTGATTCTGAAAGGAAAATTAAAACTTGTCAATTATCATGGATAGACCAAGCATAAATTATGGTACCTTTTACTAATGTTGAAATCACTTCTTTATGGGCATAAAATGAACATTGGCAAAGATCTTGCAATAATTTCTTGGGAGAGATTAGCAACAAATATCCAAAAAATAAGAGTTTTCATGTTATAAAAAGAACTACTTGAATTCTCCCTCATGTAATAAAGGGAAAACCAGTTTCTGGAGTCCCTACATTTGATATGCTGAAAGTAAATCAAGAAAGACAAGTTTTAAGAAAAGAAAGTAAAGTGTCTCACAGTCCTTATGGATCTGTCCAAAACTCAGAATTTTATGCTATTCTCATGGCATTGTTAGATATTCCAGAACCCTGTAATGCAGTAACTCACTCTCAATATGCAGAAAGAGAATTCTTTTACATAAATTTCTGAATTTATTCCAGATATTCAGAATTAACTTACTAATTCAAACAGAAAATATAATCAAAATATAAATTATCGCTTGCATATAACACATATCAGATTTTATATGGGTCTATCAGGCCCGTTAGCACAAGATAAATGTAATTGATCAATTATTGGTAGAAAATGTGGTAGAATCTCCATAATTTCATAAGACACCATGTTAACAGCTAAGTTTTGAAGGGAGAATGTTCTGACACTTGACATCAAGCCAACAAAATGTCTAACTTATTTTTTTTATGTAATTGAACTCTGATATAGGAAGTAACCCAAAAGTTACTCAAATAAATAATATTTGGACAACGAATGAGTTTCATGTTGTAAAGTTTGGGTGATAAAATTATATTATCAATACAAATTTTGAATTTTGATGGGCAATTGTTTTAAGATCTGAAAAGGTTGATTCTATAATTCTGCATTTATTGGAAGCAATGACCATTATGGGAATAACTGTACAAATTAAGACTGACAACACTCCAATACATGTAAAATGAAACTTTTTTTTTTTGCCTATTACAGCATAAAGCATATACCAGGAATACCACACAGGACAAACAGTTATAGAAAGGTCTAATTGACTTTAATAGATATGCTGAATAAGCAGATTTGGGTAATAATGACCCCCAGAGATAGATTACATAGTGTTTTATTGACTTTAAATTCTAGTGAACAAGAATCAATAGCTGCAGAGAGAGAGTGTACAATAGGAACACTGCTGAATTAAATCATCCTATATATTTTAAAAATGAATTGACCTCAAAATGGAAACCAGGGTAATTGTTATGCTAGAGAAAGGGTTTTATTTTTTTTCCCTCACAGGAAATAAAAAGCTATGGACACCATCAAGATTTATAAAAATTAGAGTCAACTCGGAGGGACTTCTTGATTAAGAGATGTGCTAGCTCATCACACAACTTGGTCATTCAATTTAAACTAACTTACGAGACAAACAAATACTTTCATTTGATCAGGTATGAACGTATAAAAATGAGATAAAATATTTTTATTATTAAAAATAATACTTCTGCTGCTACCAAAAACATTTTGCTTTAAAAAAAATATATAACTTGAGTAAAAAGGGCGTTCTCAAAGTTAGGGTTGGGAAAGGGTTTTGTTTTTTTTCTTCCAGGGAATGAAAGCATTTAATTAAGAGATCTGAAGACCACTGGACAAATGAGACGTCTGATGAAAGATGAATCATCCAGAAAGGAATATCTCAAGAAAAAGAGTAATTTTGGCCTAATGTTGTACACATTTCCAACAGGAAAAAAAAAATAAATCTTCCCAAATATTTTTTGATGCTATCTACAAGCATAGAAAGCAGATGATCTTTTTAATGTCCCAATTCTATTAAAAATCAAAGTTGGCTCTGGAGTTGGAGTGTGTTCTGCTCTCTAAATCCAGGAATGCTTGATAAGGCAGAATCCAAAATCTCTGTCTAATGTCAGAAGAGTCAGAAGATATGGGATAGAAATAAAACAAAATGAAGGGACTTTTCTATTTTCATTTATATCATAAATGTTTAGTTTTATTTTGAAACTTTAAAAACTTTCTTATTATAAATATTATCTTCAATTTATAAGATACATATATAAATAATTTATAAATTAAATATGTATAGAAAATATGTATTAATTATATATATATACTTTCTGTCATTATATTAATGATCAGAGTATTAACTAATTCTGTAAATAGGCTTCATCCAGCTTCTTCTATGTTTTTTTCTTCTTGAGTCTGAAGCAGGTAACTAGGAATTAAGTTTGTATACCCTGAAAGTAAACTATTAATCACTAAAAATGGACAGTTTCTTATGTACTTAGATGATAATGTCAAAATTTTATAGTGTTCATACTCCAAAGTTTTATACTGATGTTGTCATCTGCACGCATATAATGGCATTCGTCAAAGAACTGTGAAAAACAATTTAAGATTCAAACAATTCAAATAGAAGACCAAACACTCTAAATGACCAGTGGAATCTTGACAAAAAGAAAAACAGAGAAACAAACTCAAGGAATCATAATATATAGTAAAAGCATACTGAAACATCATAGATACAAAATAACGTAATGAAACAGAAATATTGAGCAATGGAATATTACATAATGGAAAATTCACACTTTCACATATACATCCTAATTAGCCAAAATGCCAACAATGTACACTAGAGGACAATCTCTTTAACAAATGCTGCTGGAAACAAACCTTCATATTCAGAAAGGTTGAAGCAACCCAGTAGGAGAAAAAGTATCCCAAGCAAAGATAAAATAGAGAGTCCCCCAACTCCCATGAAGGTTTGTGCCTTATTGTATTTTGCTAGGCCATGTTCAGTGAATATCCCTGGGATATCCTGCCCTCTTTTGTAAAGGGAAGCCCAGATGGATTTGAACTGGGGGAGTGGGGAGATAGCAGAGAGGGTTCTGAGAGGAGTTGAAGGGATGGATTCTTTGACCATTGTACATAAAAATAATATTTAATTTTTGTTTGAAAGAGAATTTACTTTAAAACTTCAACTTGACATTTAAATTAAAAAGGCATTAAACAAAAAGATTAGTCTCTAAGCAGCACATGCAAAATGAATTGCTAAAACATGCTTAGCATATTTAGTAAGTATGTATTTATGTAGGCATGTAACAAGTGAATTCCTATAAAGGCCAGAAGAGGGCATCAGAGTGTCTGGAATTTGAGTTACAGACAGTTGTAAGTTGTCTGACATAGATGGTAATAAAAATGTGCCAAATTTAAATTTTCTACAGTTACAGTTATATGATGGTATATAAGGTCAAAATAAAGCAAAATGCCACGTAAAATTTGAATGAATTTGATGTATAACTGTAGAAAAGAGATGTGCATGGTAAGATCAGTAAAGTAAATAAAATAGAAGTGTCAGCAACATTATAAAACTTAACATCTCTAAACAACACAGTTAAAAATTATAATGGTAAAAAAATTGACAAATTTTTACATATTTGTAATATATGTAAGATAACATCAACTTATATAATGAGGATGAACTCAAGTAGCACAAGGAAATTTAAGTTGTATAAAAAAGCATGACTTTGTTTTCAATGTTACTTTAAATATGATACCAACAGTTTTAATAACAACACATTCATTTTTTATTTCATTTATTCCTCTCTCCTAAAATACATTGCAACTGCAGCCTTATCTGCCTATCCCTCCTCCCAGTCCTCACCCACCCTCCTCTTCCCCAGATCCAACCTTCTTCCTTTTTCTTTCAGCAAAGATCCTGCCTCCCAGTGATTATCAACGAAAGTCAACATAACACGACACGTTAAGACTAGGCACTGATTCTCATACCAAGCTTGGATAAGACAACGCAATAGAAGGAAAAAGGGTCCCAAGAGCAGGCAAAAGAATCAGTTACACCCTCACTCCAAGCTGAAGCACCACAACTTGTACGCATGTTGTGGTTCCAACCTCCGCACTTCAGGTGTTTGCCACTTCAGTCTCTGTGTGCTCCTATGAACCCTGCTTAGATGATTCTGAGGGCAGTGATCTCTTAGGGACCTTGACCCCACCAGGATGTGACAATCCATACCATCCTTTTCTAGAGTTCCCCAAGTTTTCCCTTATATTTGACTGTGGTTCTCTTACCTGCTCCTGTCTGCTGCAAGAGGAAGCCTGTCTGATGATGACTTTGTATTTTGTTAGAGCTGACATTTAACGTTGCTAAATGGGCTAAAATCAAATTAACCTTAGGTTTGTGATCCTTATTAAAAGTCCGAAGAGAAGGTCTATGCTCTTGCCTCTTTTAACTTTGTTATATATCATATATGACACAGTGCATGGCCTCTATTGCCTTTCATGTAACCAATGACAACCAGACACAGGCTTGCCCTATTCCAATTCATAGTTCTTCTGTGAGTAATTGAGAACAAGTTTGCAAACAACAGTAGCACCTATCAGCTAAGAGTTGGTTCTCGGTTATGAGCATTTGCTGCTGCACCTGACAACCTGAATTTTGTGCGCTCCACCCTTGTCAGGCAGTTATACCTTTCCATATTTCACAGTTCTTTACTTACCTGTGGCATGTAAATGCAAAAATACTGTGATATGTCATAGTAAATCTGTGGTTACATTTCCCATCTTACAATTACATAGCACCTGATTCTAATGAACTCCAAGAATAGTTAACTGAAAATAAATAACGGACAAAAATTGAACTAAGCAAAGAGATTTCAACAAGAAAAAGACATGAAAACAAATGAAATTAATGCCCTGGTAGTGTTGAAGCATGCATGGGCAGCCTGTATATGAAGGTTCTGTTGAACTTGTTCATATTAGGCTACATGGTCTAAGTTGATAAGGACTGACCAGGTCTTTTCCTCAAGAGGGTACCAGATTTCATTGCAGGTGTTTGTGAGCCACCATGTGGTTGCTCAGAAATAAACTGAGGATGTTTGGAAGAGCAGGCAATGCCCATAACCACTGAGCCATTATAGCTCAGCTGTTAAGAGCTAAGCTCACAACCAAAAAACAAAACAAAAAAAATGTTTTAGTCTCAATTACTGTAATTTTAACCTAGTTATTTATTTAAGTATCACGAGCACTTTATGTATTATAAAAGTAATATATAAAAAATATAATAAGTAAAGCTTTTATAATTTTATGATAAAATGATGCTCTTCATAGAAATTATTCAAGACATCAAGATAAAAATCTGCTATGTCTATGTAAGTGCATGGCTGTATAAATAAAACAGGTGACATTTAAATTTGAGCCCCCACATGACTGCAGTCAGATAAAAGATAATTTTGCATTGAAATTAAAAATTAGTATAAATGAATAAATGTTAGAAAATTAGTGGTCAAATATCTTCAGTATCCAAGAATTAGGGACTTTTTATAATTATATATTTGCATACAGACACATTCATGTCAAACTGTATTAAACTAAAATTAGCACAATAAAGTAGAATACTTCTCCATAAAATCAAATATATAAGTACTAACTATATAAAAATAATCAAATGATTATTATATATTTAATATATTATGATATATAATAAAATATATTTGCAATTCTCTTTTGGTTAAACTAAGGTATGGAGATGTTCTGTTTAAATTTACTGAACTTACTGAACACTTATTTTGCAATGTCCAAGTACAGCATTCAGTTGTCTTGGACTTGATCTATCTCTTAAATCCTAATTAAGCATATTTAATATCTTTTGGTACTATATTTTTATCATTGTTGCTATTAAGGAACTTTGAAATTTCTGAGATACAAGCAATGATATATTCATTTCTCAGCTGCATAATCCTTAATCATTGTTAATTTTGTTGCCAAGAAGAACATCAAATGTTAGATGCTTGATAAGCTACTATATCAATATTGCTATAAAGACAATGTGGTATTGCCAAATTTAAACAAATATAAAAGTGGATTAAAATAAAATCTGTAAAATATACCCACATCATTATACTGTAATTTTTTTTAAAAAAGACTACTCACTGGATAAAGGAGATAGCAATCTTTTAAAGTAGTAATGCAACAAAAACTGGAACTTCATGGGGATAATAATCTAATATATTTTATGCATTGCATTATCCATAGTTCCTTGCAGAGTAAGAAAAATGCTGTCACTGAGTAGATTTTTAAAAAATAATTCAGAATGCATATGAACTTATTTAATAAAGGAAGCAGCAGAGTTGCATGTATATGATTTATCTCTACATTTTTCTGCTTAGTTCAATAATCCTCACCATGCTTTAAAACACATTCATTTACACAATGTACCTAACAGGGTAGGAGTACAGCTCAGCTGGTAAAGAGCTTCACTAACATATATGAGGTCCTCGACTTGATCCCCAGTACTGCATAACACAGGAGTCATGCCACTAACCTGAAATTCCAGATAAAAAGCACATGATAATCACCTTGACATGTCCAGTCATAGTTGCTTTTCTGAAAGCAGGAAGGGCTCAGACACACTTGGTAAGATAACTATTATTTATCAATATCTTTACTCTCTGCAGCTATAAAAACAATATTTTATGTAATTGCAAATGTCCATTTTAAATCTTTTACATGGTTATTAAAACTTTTCAATATCTACTTTATTCAACAATTTTCCTGCTTAAGAAGACCTACATTGAGGTAGAAGAGATGATGATGTTTTAGCAGTTATGAGCACATAACTGTTCTTGGAGATGATCTGAGTTTGGTTGGCCTCTCCTATCCTTGGAGTCTCACATCTGTCTCTGGCTCCAGCTTCAGGAGATTTGACATATCTTTCTGCCATTTACTCGGATACTCACACTGCACCCAACACCTCACAATATACAGATACATATAAATAAATAAAAACAAAATAAATTTTATAAAGCAATTCAGTTACAAATAAGCTCTTAAAAACTAATTTACATTTTAGTTAAATGTATAATTTACCATCAGAAGAGCAGCTTTTCCTGTTTCATTAAAATGATTTTTGAGGATTATTGGTTTGAATATTTGCTATAGGTTGAGCTCCTAATGAGCCCATCTGCCCTAGTCTAGTTAACTCTGAAGTTGGGTATAGAGTTTATTTTAGAACTCAGAGGAACTCATTAATTCTCCTGACTGCCCCTAGTCTATGGCAGAGCACATGTGGAGCAGTGTGAGGAGAAGCCTCACTCTTGCCAATGGCAATGGTAAAAAAAATGTGAATAAAAATAAACTTTCTGTTTTTCATTTTCTATGATTCTGGAGTGAGAGTAAATAACTTTAACAATTGTATCAGATAAAATGATATGACAAAATTTAATTTTAAATGAGACTTAAATAAGATTGTTTGTAAAACAGGCAGAAAGGGAGTATGGAAGTTGTACCAGAAGCATGGAATTTGAAGAAAAACATGACAGATATTGAAAATTGTGCTGTGGAAAGTATAGAAAGACTTGCCACTTCGCAGAAGCTGAGTTAGTTCAACAGGTGGAAAGTCACACTTAAGAGATGAGACTGCCTTTTAAGAGGAGAAATACAAATTAGTTAATAGTCATATCTTTCACATTAGGGGCCAAAATTAATCATCTCATGGAGACAATACAAATGAGGGATTATGTATGATGAATGAAAGTTAGTTTGGATAGCTACTCATGTGGTCTTGACTATGTAGGTATACATATTTTATACACACTTCCTTTAATGTAACCGCAGGATAACAATTAAAATATCTGTCGCTTAGAGTCTAGAAAGAAAAAAAAGCTAGCAGAATTTTGGACTCTCTAAAATATAATAGAGATAATTAGATGTATTCAGTTAGTCAATTACTAAATGCTGGTACATTATGATTAGTACTTTAACCTAACCTTATTATAAAAAAGTAGACATTGGCTTATAAGACTCTACCAGCTTAATATTACATTTATGTTTTTCTGAATCATGACTTCTGCACGGATCCACAATTTAAGTTAAATATGAATCTAATAGCATTATCATGCTGTGGACCTTGATTTATTTAAAAGCATTTTAAATTCAACTTCTTTTAAATATATGTCCTACTTAGGGTTACTACTGATATAATGGAGCCTCATGACAAAAAGCAAGTTGGGGAGAAAGGAGTTTATTTACTTTATGCTTCCTCATCATTGTTTATCCTTGTTCAAGACAGGAGCTCCAAACAGTGTAGGAACCTGCAGGCAGGAGCTGGCACAGAGGCAATAGAGGACCACTGCTTACTGACTTGTCCCCATGACTGGTTCAACTTGCTTTCTTACAGAATCCAGGACCACCTGTCAAGGGAGCCACCACAGTGGGCTGGTTCCTCCCCCAGCAAGCACTAATTAAAATGTTTGCCTCTCGATCTGCTTCTAGCTGGATATTATAGTGGTATTTTCTCAATTTAAGCTCCCTCTTCCCCGGTGACTCTACTTTTGTCCTTTGCCATAAAACTAGCAAGCACAGCTGACCCTTTGCCAACATGTCTCACAAATGCATCACAATCATGACACAACCTTTCCATTTCTATTCCTCCCCAAAATTTTGCATCAATGTGAATACCATAATATAAAATATTCCAAAATTTAAAAAGTCCTCACAGTCTTTAAAAATTTAAATACTTAAAAGTTCAAAGTTTCTTTAATATACCCAAGCTTTTTCAAAATCTAAAGTCTGTGTAAATCTCCAAAGTCCTTTTAAAAGTTTGAAATCTCTCAACTGTTGGTTCATGTAAAATAAAACACATAAATTTATCAAATACTTTATTATTTTAAGATGGAAGAGTCAGTTACAATTAAATCAAAGTGAATGAAACTAAAACTGTGAAAATAACCCAATGTCCAATGTCTGGAATTCAGTCATTATCATGTGTGCTCCTCCAAGGGGCTTTGGTCCTTTCATTGGCTCTGCTATCTGTGGCAAACAGAGCCTGTCTTCTATGCTCTCTGACTCACTGCATTGCTGCTGCTAATCTTGGTGGTCATCTCATATTACTGTAACCTCTAAAATGTTGGGATGTTCTGGACACTACCTTGACTAATATCTTATTCTAGGTTCTTTTTTTTGAAAGTAATTTTATTAAATTATAAAAGTTTCCATTTCCTCCCCTCCTCCCAACACCCTCCCACTCTCCCCACTCCCTCTCCTCCTCCCTCTCCATCCCTAAGAGCAGTCAGGGTTTCCTGCCCTATGGGAAGTTCAAGTTCCTCCCCCCTCCCTCCAGGGCCAGGGAGGTGAGTGTCCAGACAGACTGGATCCCCAAAATCCCCCCAGGAGCGCAGACAATAAGAGAAACAATGAATAAATAGGTTCTTTTCAAGGTGCCAAACCTTACCACTTCCATCATCCCTTCAGTTCTGGGGCTTCAGTGCTTTCAGAGCTACATCTTCTCCAGCGGCTTATCCTGGCCTCTCACAGTGCTTGTCTCAGTTGCTTTTCTTGACCCTTTCATGTCTCCAAAACTAGTACCACTTAGGTTACATTGCCAAGTTCAGCTGACGGTTCAAGTTCAATCTACTTCTGGAACAGAGCTTCTCTGTGTAGATTCTGAAAAAAATCCTTTCTAAAAGATTTCACCTCACTCATGCTGGCTCTTCTAATTTCTTAGCTCCAACTGACCAGAATTTATTGTCTCAGTAAAGCAAAGAAATTACTTTATTTTTTCTTATCTCTTGCCTACCAAGTATTTTATTATAAAGATAGAAGTTTTCCTATTTGATAACAAAAGTTGAAAAAGAGCCATAATAAAACTGCAATCAATATGTTTCATAAAAAGTAGTAGAATAAATTTACACATAATGATAAACATGCAGCATATCAATTGACATATTGATAAATATTACCAGTTTTCAGACTTTCCGTGACTAAACATACAGGTATCTTTCTATGTATACATAAAAATCATTGTCAGTCAATAGATATATTTTTGCCTCAGCATTTTAAAATTCAATCATTTTCTAAGCTTTCATTTCATGTGCTTGAAACAGCTGCTGCTGAAAAGGATTCAGTATATCTGGTCATCACAGCTAAGTGCACTCACCTACCCTGACACACACACACACACACACACACACACACACACACACATACACACACACATACACACACACATACACACACATACACACACACATACACACACACATACACACACACATACACACACATACACACACACACATACACACACATACACACACACATACACACACACATACACACACATACACACACACATACACACACATACACACACATACACACACACACATACACACACATACACACACACATACACACACACACATACACACACATACACACACACATACACACACATACACACACACATACACACACACATACACACACATACACACACACATACACACACATACACACACACACATACACACACATACACACACACATACACACACACATACACACACATACACACACACACATACACACACACATACACACACACATACACACACATACACACACATACACACACACACATACACACACACATACACACACATACACACACACACATACACACACATACACACACATACACACACACACACACACATGCACACACATACACACACACACATACACACACATACACACACATACACACACACACATACACACACATACACACACACATACACACACACATACACACACACACACACACACATCGATATAAGTAAAATAAAGTGCTATCCAATGATGAAATATAAATTATATATAGCTTACATTGTACACATATGTGCAATGTAACATAGGATTGGGTGGGTAGTTTTATTAAAGATGTATATAGTTACGTTTCCTGTATATGTATTATTGTTGTCTGAACGTGTATGTCTGCTGTCAGCTGAGACCACAAGATGAATTGTAACACTTTGGAACTGGGATTATATATTATTTGAGTCAACATGTGTCTCTCTACATAGGCCATAAGTGATCTTAACAACTAAGCCAGATCTGTACTCCATATACTCAATGACAAGTCTCCTTGGAGGGTTTGCACAAAGTGAAGCAGACTTGAGAGTTAGAGACTGTGGTAAAGTTTTCTGAAAGTGTTCTTCTATATTACAGTCATTAGATACGTGGGAGCACTTAACATTTTAAATGTTTCTCAAGATTATAAAAATGTATTTTCATTTCCTTTAATATTAAATAAATTAAAAGTTGAAGCAGTATGGAATAGAGACAAAGTACTATCCATGAATTTTTCACATTTTATAAGCATTTTATGAGAGGGTTCAAAAGTTTAGTATTGTCAAAAGAATGTATTCTATTTCATTGGTAAGTGAACTGGGCATAGAGTTCAATACTAGACTGATAGTGTTACATGAATGGGTCTGTTTTTTCTATAGCTCTGCAAAACCCTTCTTCTACGACTCTACTACTTCTATACTACTACCAAACTACTACTACTACTCTACTACATTACTAACACTAACTGCTACTACACTTTTATTACTACTATTATACCACTACACCTTCTACTACCTCATCTAAACCTTTATAGAAACTATAGTTCATGGTAAGTTTTAGATAAGTTACACATAACTCATATAATGAATTTACTTTTAACCTTTATATGACCGCTACAAGATGGAAAGCTCCCTATGGAATAAATGATATGTTCACTGAGTGTCATTGTTCTTAGCAAGTTAATTGACTTTAAAAGCAAAAATAAAATAATAAATTTTAATTAAAATATTATAATATGGTATCAGATAAGGTTGATCATGTTTGATAAATCTGTAGAAAAGAAAAGTGCTTTAAGTTATAATTGTTGAGAAAATGATTAGTGTTCATATGAATAAATTTCAGTCCATGTCCTTAAAATAGGAATATAAATATGTATATTTGAAAATATTGAATTCTTGCAGTAACACCAGAGTTTAACTTTTTCCTTCATGAAACTGGTAGCAACTCTTAAAATAACCATTGTATTGATTTTTTAAGTTTCTTTCTCTAACAATGCAAACATTTTGTTTGCTGTTTATGGATACATTATTGAGCCAGCATACTATTGAATTAACTTTGAACAACCAAAAGAGCATTGAGTAGATATATATGAACAGTCTATAGGGAATTAACCTGCTTTTACATTAGAAAACTTACATTCAGTCTGTTTATATATTCTCTACAGTTCAATTTATTTTCATCTTTTCTTATTTTTGAGTTTCCTATATCACTTTATAGATCTGTTCCTCAAATTCTATCTGGGGAGCTTTGCTTTATTCTCCCAAACTGAGATACAAGTCAGTTGAGTATTTCATGTCAATGCTGGTTCAGTCATGAGAGATTTCTCCTGCTCACCTCCCTGCAGCCATCTGCTCTCTGCTTCAAACATTCTTCAGCACTCTCAATTGCTCCTAGACTTATGGATATTTTAAAAATTGTCACCCACTTGCACTACATAAAAATCACTAACACATTCAAACACAAGAAACTTTGTAACAAGAACCCACACAGAATCTCACAGATACTGACATATTTATATATCATTTTATTCTCTTTCACTTCTAAGCACTTGCATAAACATTTAATGTTATCTTTCATTTGAATTTTCTTGCTAATAAATATTCAAATGAAAATGTATATGTCCACCTGTTTTAGCATTACTATTGCTGGGATTAGACAACATGACAAAAAGCAGAAAAGAGCACAACTCCCAGATACATCAACCAACTATGATATAACATGCATAATACCAGGCACATACATGATCAAGGCTGGAAGAGGTTAGGAAAATAACTAGAAGGCAAAATGTTCCACAAGTAGGTAAAAGAATAAGAAACAGTTCTAGCTCTCATTATTAGGAATCCCACAAGAACACTAAATTTCTCATCAATAACATAAATACAGAGGACCTAGGTTAGATGACTAAAGATTCCCTGATATCTGTGATCTTTCTTGAGCCCTAATGCTGAAGAGACACTAACACAATTAGTTAAACATAAAGAAGTTGAGCTTGTGCTTAGCCACAGCCTTCACCCCTACTAACTGGTGTTCACGGTACTGAAAGGTACTCTGCGTGATTCCAAAAGCAAAATGTAGACAACAATTGTGCTGGTTTGATTATAGGCTTATATATTTGAATACTTCTCCATCAGTGAGTGGTATTATGTAAGAGTAGGAGGAGCAGCCTTAGAGTAGGCTTGGTATTGTCCCAATGGCTCTCTGCTTCTTCCTGCTGCGTGTAGATCCAGACTAGAAATCTCAGCTTCTCCAGTACCTTGTCCACCTGTATTCTATAATGTTTTTGCCATGATGATAATGGACTAAACCTCTGAAACTTAAAGCAAACTGAATAAATTGTTTTCTTTATAAGACTTGTTATGGTTATGGTGGCTTTTTTTTACAATAATAGAACATTAACTTAGACACTTAAGCCTTTTAGTGTGCACTGATGTCCTCCGGCCTGCAAAATGATCTAGTACAGAAGTCACACAAAGCCTGTAAGAGAATCCAATCAAACTATAATTGTATTGCATGCTCATTTCCTGAGATGAAATTCATCCCTGACATAGCTTGGTTGGTCAAGAACCTAAGACTAGATAGACTAGGCACAGAGAGGGAAAAGAAACACTTCTGTTCTGCTAAAGGAACATTGCTGACAGAAGTTTCTCTCCCACATTGTCCCACAGCTACTCGGTCCCAAAGAAACACACAGAGACTCACAGTAATTATAAACTGGTAGGCCTTGTAATTTAGGCGCCTTATTAACTCTTGTAACTTACATTAACCCATAATTCTTGTCTATGTTTAGCAACATGGCTTGATACCTTTCATCACTGAAGCATCCTCATCTTGCTTCCTCTGTGTCTGGGTGACAACTGCAGACTGAGTCTTTCCTCTTCTCATAATTCTCCTCTTCTGATCATCCCACCTATACTTCCTGCCTGCGTACTGGCCGATTAGCATTTTACTAAACCAATATAACTGACAAATCTTTACAGGGTACTAGACTATTGTCCCACAGCAGGATATAACATTAAAATCTCTCCTAATAACATCCTGCTATATCCATATGCTTTCCCCAGTCGACCTCAGAGAAACTATATCCTGCAGTAGAAGGGAATGCATAAGCCCAAATCCAACATTATTTAGAGAGTCTGAGACTTTGGTACAGTGCACTCAGTACTAAATGGTATATCAACATCAAGTCCCTTCCCTTAGGACTCAGGGAACCCTGCAAAGGAGGAGGTGGAGAAATAATGAGAGCCAGAGGGGAAGAAGGCATTTATAAAATAAGACGCTCTAAATTAAGCAAGAACAAAGCACATATGAACTCATAGAGATCATGGAAGTATGCACAGAGCATGTTTGTGTCTGTGCCAGATGAGGTGCCAGTGTCAAAAGGGGACGGAAACTCTTATGCCTACCCAGAACTGTCTCTAAGTGAGGACGGATTATTTGTTTCTCCAACTGAGTCTCACTGTGTATACAAAGCACTACTGAGGACAGGCCCCATGCCCAACAGTAGATGGTCAACACAAAATTAACTCAGTGGCATTTTGGAGGTTCTTGTCAGGGTCTTCCTCCATTTTATCTTTCTTATAGTACTTTTGCAAACATATTACAGTTTCTTGTGTCTCTATATGTATTTCTTACTCTTTTCTTCTCTTTTTTTGACATATTTTGCCTTGTTCCATCACCATCATCATCATCATTATCATCATCATCATCATCATCATTATTATCATCACTATTTGCCTGTTTGTATTGTAATGAGGCAGCGAGAAAGGGTATGGATTTGGATGAGCAGAGAAGATTGGAGCACCAGGAAGGAATTGTAGAAGTCAACTCAATAATCAATATGTTGTATGACTATGTTTTCAATAAAAAGATAACAGAAGACATATTCAAGAAATGTGCTATATATGTGAATAGACAGTACTCAAAAGCATAAGACTAGCTAAGAAGTATCCCAATTTTTATGTTTTTAGAAATTATGGAAATGCAATCCAAACAATTTTAAATTTAATCTTTTCTTATTTCTGATGGCAAATATCAACAAAACAAAGAACAATAAATGCGGGAGAAGTTGTGTGTAACAGAAAATTTGCATTTACCTTTCTTGGGGTTTCAAACAAATCCAAGCACCCTGAAAATCAGTGTAGAGAACTCTCAAAAACTAAAAATAAATCTATTTTATGATCCAGTTATAACAATCCTACAGAATTCCTAAAAGAAATTTAGATTTGATATCTACAGTGATAGATACCTTAATACAATGATCATTTATGCTTCCATTTTCTACTATTTTGGGGTAGCATACTACCATTCCTAATAAGTCATATAAAATATTGCAGATCTAAAATTCAAATGCTGAATTTATTTCTAAATTAAAGACTATTAAAAGCAACAGGCAAGATATCTTCCAGAATAATCATTTGAATTGATTCATTAACTTTTACAAAGTACATTCATCAAATTGCTCATGGGATAACTTTTAAATTTCTCTATAAAATATATAAATATTCTCTAGAGAATAAATAAATATATAAATAAATATATAAAGAATATTAAAATAAAATTTCTTGGTAATTTATTGGATACAATTTTAATTATATATGAGCCTATTCTAAATTAACAAATCATGTATACTGTACATAAGCATAGTCAATACAGGTAATATAATTCTACTATTATTGTATAATTATTAGAAAATATATGCTGAATAGAAGAAGTCTCTTCAGAAATGCTAAACTGCTTCCTGTGCTCATTCCAAGTAACAGTGGAAGGCTCCATGGTGATTCTATGAAGTTTTGCCATTTTGTAGAGGAATGAATTTTATAATAGCATTAACAGTGGGGGGTTCTTGTTATCTTTATTTATAACAATGAATGTCAGTTATGCCTTCTAACTCTTTGTGGATTTTACAGAGATTATTTCTAATATAGTTTTTCAGCTCTGAGATGAGAAGAAAGAAGCACGGGTAGATTGGTTTTCTTGGAATGTGATTTATCCACTGTCCACCAGAGAGAAAGTAGCAAAGAAAGAAAGGACCTATTGCATTTCTCTTTCTTTTGTTAAGTTTTGAAGAATTTTTATTTTGTACAGATTTCAAATACTTTTAATAATATATTTCATATATAAAAATAGATATACTTATCTAGATATCTTTTAGTGACTACAAATAAAAACTAGCTTTTTTATTCAAAATATAATTAGTGTATTGAAAAAATGTACAACCAGTGTTTGAGTTATTTCATTGAATCCTTATTAAAATATGATAGAAAATAAAACTAGTATTTTTATTTTACACTTGAAGCTTAATATCATTATTTTTCCATATAAATAAAGATTTGATAACTCAAAGAATGAAATCACAGGATGTTTGTAAGGATCATTATTTCAACATATTAATACTGTATAGAAAATTAAAAATTGCTTTGAGAGATATTTTAATGTTAATAAATCCTATTTACATTTTAAATAATAATTTTCCTCATTTTCATTGTTTCTGTAGATATATTGCCTGTTTTGACAAATAAACAGGAATCTACAGAAGTGAAGGAAGACTCATTTTCTTTGTAGTGAAGAAGAAATGTTACTTTTACTGTGTAGATAGGTTCACAACACAGATGCAAAGCTCATGTTAGTGTTCATGAATTATTATTGTTTTGTGTCCAGTCCCCACAAAATCCCCTCTAGGTTAGTGGGTACCATGAATAGTTCAAACTCTAACTACTGTTCTTTCTCATAAAGAATCTATCTTGGGTCTAACCAGGTCTTTCACTCTGGATTACCTTTACAGCTTATCAAGTCCCAAACCATAAAGGTTTGGTGTTAATAACAAAGAATATCACCATATTTCCAGAATTCCAAGGATTTCATAAATTTTATATCAGCATCTGGGGAAAAGACATATGTATTCTTATCCTATAATCTGCTACAAAATGAGGGTTGCTGTGTTTGACTTACGGGATGCTATCTCTATTTTCTATACATTATCAAAAATATCTGAATTATATATATATATATGACATTTTATTATGTGTTAGAATATATAACATACATTCAATATTTAATTGCACTAAAAATTTGTCAAATTATGTTACTTTTAATTCTTTTTTATTTAATAATGAGAAATTCATCTTTAACTGTTTTTCATAATACATGAAATTTTATTCTTTTTTAAATTCTTTTTGTCTATAATATTTCCAAGGATTAGCAAAGCAGTAACAGTAATCTTTTTTGATGAACACTGTCTGAGAGTCTTTTACTCAGTTGATTCCCTTTTTAATAAAATATCTACTTTCTCGTTACTATTTGTAATTGTTCCTATGCCAATTTGATATTCTCTTTCTGCCTTTAAGTTAATTTTGACAAGGGTTTGCCAGTCTTAATTTATTCTTCTCAAAGAACCAACTTTTCTTTCATTGATTCTTTAGACTGGTTTTCTTTGGTGGTTGTTTCTGGTTTCCTGATTTCAGCAGTGTTTAATTTTTACTGTTTTTTTTTTTTAGTTATTTTTTCTTTTCGTCTTAGAATTTTCAGAAATGCTATTAAGAGTATGAGATCTCTCCATTGTTTTTATGTAGGCACTAATGTCTATGGACTAATTTTATAACCACATCATAGAGTCCTATAAGTTTGGGTATGTTGTGTATTCATTTTCATTAAATTCTAGAATGTTTTAATTAAAAAAAAATCTTTCTTGCTCCACTTTTCTTTCAGTAGTGGGGCATACATTCAGCAAAATGATCAATCCTCTTTCCACATCCAATCTGACGTTTACAGCATATACATGAGAAGTCAATGATCAGTACTTGTTGAATCCTGTTGTTTTTGTTATGGGTTGTGGTGGTGATAGTGTGTGTGTGTGTGTGTGTTTGACCATCTTTCCATTTTTGATGGTTTCTTTCAGAGCCTAAACTTGGCCTTCCTAAAACTCTGTAGTCCATGCTGGCCTCAAACTCAGATCTGCTAGCTTCTGCCTTCTGAATATTTGGATGAAAGGTGTACACTACCATGCTTGAAGCTAAACTGTTTTTTAGTTTCTTTTCAGAGGTGAGAAGCTTATCTGTGTGGCATTTGCCATAAGTTACAACCCCCTTAATTCTATTACTCAATATTTTTGTCTCCTTGAACATAGGACTTACCATCATTTCACTTCCTAGTGCCTCAGTCTATACATTTTGCACTTTTGCTTGCTTTTCTTGCTCCCTTTCATTATCAGTCTTCATTAGAATTAACATTAACAACCACGCAATATGCTAGGCTGTTTTCAGGTTTCCTTTGACAAAGAAATTAACCCGAATCTCCACATTTTTCACCAAATGTCACAAGTCTCCCCCTCCCCCAGTTCAAATCACCCTCAGCCCCACTGTCATTCACGGTCATACTATTATGGTACATTAAGCAATGATTGAAGCATTCCACTGCTTTCCTAACCCAAAATACCAAAGTTCAAATTCCTCCATACCAAAACAAGGTCACGTCTACCACAGCAATGCCCAGTCCCTGGTAGCGATTTCTGTCTTACTTGGGATATTTATTGCTAAAGATACCATGACCATGGGGACTCTTATTAAGGAAAATATTTAACTGGAAATGGCTTACATTTCCCGAGCTTTAGTTCACTCTCAATATAGTAGAAAATGCAGGCAGACATGGTGCGGGAGAAGGAGCTGAGAGTTCTATGTCTTAAAGCAGAAGGCATCTTTGTCTCACAATGGGCATAGCTTGAGCATATACATCTTCAAAGCCCACCTTCAGAGTCACACACTCTGGGCATAACTAGAACATAGTTAAAGGTAATGCTCCTTTAGTAAAATGGCAGGTGTAGATTCTGCCACATTATCCATGACATCCCTAGCTCTATATAGAAAAAGCACGAATGAGTTAAAAGTAACAAGAATTCATCCAATGTTGTTTTAACCAATAAAGGAGTGAGGACAAAGCAAGGGAAAAAACAGGTGAGATGCTCATGGAAAGGACTGTAGCCTGAATTCAGGAGGGCAGACTCTGAGTGAGTATTCCTATGTCACATGATGGACACTCTCTAACCTGTCTCCCACAGCACCTCTTCCTATAAAGTACTTAAGTATTTTGGGTTTGGTCACAACGCAAGAAGTCAGTATAGTGATTGCCTCAGTAACAATTAACCAAAATGTTTTAAAATCATCATAGACCTATTAGGTGTGTTCTGTATGTCTTCTCCCGCTACTGTGTTGTTGGTTAAGTTATTTTTCAGAAAATTTATTTCTTGTCAGCTGCTTTCCTTGAGTTGATCTTAGAGGAGAGTCTGTGATTACCATCATGCCATTGCTGCCAGCAATGACATTGAGTAATCATGAGCTGAACAATCATTTTCTAAAGATTAAATTCATTCCTTGTACCAGTATTTATCTCAATTTCATTCTTTTATCTCTACATGTAATTCTGTGTTTGCCATCTTCTCATTAACAGAAGTTTGGTTTGTTTCTCCTGTTCTTCTTTTCAGGCATGGAGCATTTTTATAAGTGATAATCATCTTAAACTGTAAGTTTAATATTAAAGTTTAATACAGCTTTAACTTCAAGCTATTGAGGCTGCCGATGTTAGATAATCATACATTTATGACCAGTCTAGGCAAACTGGAGAAACTGTTTCCAACAAGCATTTGAAATGGAACTGAACTTTGCATGAACATGTAGTAAATACTGCTTTCTGCCCATTTCCATCTGGGATTTTCCTGGAGTGCTCCTTGTTGTTTCAGTCCTGGCATTGCACATTATTACAACATTAATATGTAAAACACAATTCTTTACTGAGCTTTTACTTCAGCTTGTGTGCTTAGTATTTCAGAAAAAGCATTTTTGTTATTAAAGGGATGTAGAATGAAAAATAATCCATGGACTTTGTTTTGCATACAATCCTCTTACTGTTGCATTAATGGGAAATATCAGACTTACCATGGTGATATCATTATATTACCTCAATTTGCAAGGGGAAATTTCAAACATTATACTTGTATGATTTGTTGTTGGCATGAATATCAGACACGGAATGCAGGGCCATGGTATTTAAAACATCAGTAGATTCAGGTGCAGATCCTAAGCTGACTGAAAAATAACAATTCTAATAAAAACAGATTATTAGGCTCAAACTATAATATATATTTTTTTAATTGTGTGGTATATAATTTATACCTATATTGTTATAAGAATTATTATTTTTATCTACTCTTTTTTAACTTGCCAAATCTTAAACTACTTTTGGTATTTGACAATATAGTTAGATCAAGACCCTATAATTGCGTGAAAGAATCTTTTATCATGAGAGTTCATTTTGTTTTGAGTTTATCAAATTTGTTATGCAATAATCAGGAAGAACATCTTCCAGTTTTCACTCCTTTCCTTGTATCCTCATGTTTTTGGTGTCTATATGTGTCACAGAGCTGAGTTTGTAATCACTTACTAATCCATTTCTTTTGATTGCTCTACATGAGTGTAAAATATACATATGTGTAAAATATACTTGCTTCCAAGATTCTGCATTAACTGCTCAGAAATAAATTGCATTCTGAGAATAAATACTACCGAGTCATTTGTTTTTCCTCTAATAAAATGTTTTATATTGTTTGTCAATATTTGTGGTGCTTCGAATGAAAAATATTTCCCATAAATTCATTCATTACAAGCTTGGCCCACAAGTTGTGGTAATGGTGTTTCTGAATATGTAATATCTTTAGGAAGCAGAACTATGTTGAGTCAAGTAGGACACTGGGTACAATGATATGAATGCACTCCCTGTTCTCAGCTTCCTGGGTGCTGATGCCATGTGACCCCTCTGTGTCCTGACTGTCAGGCTTTAAGCTTTTGTTCAATGTGTTCATGCATAAGAGATGGGATCACCTTTGTAACCATAAGCTAAAGTTGTACCTTTTTTTTTTAATCTTCTAAATTGCTCTTGGTCATGACATTTTCTTATAGGAACAGAAAAGCAATTGGTAGCACAATTACAGAAAATCTAATTTTTTTTAATTTTATTCTCAATTATGCTGATATGTATATGTGTATTGTGTGATGATATTTGTCTTTATAACTCTTTTGCAGCATGACAAATTTAATAGTAGCAATATGACCATAACCTTCACATACGCAGATGAACTAAATTTAAAGAAAAATTATATCACTTTGTTCAAATGATAGTCAGCATCATATTGATATAAGGATACATTTTAGACTTGAACATGGCACTTGATATTAGTATATTTGTTAGTGTAGCATTGAAT
This sequence comes from Myodes glareolus, assembly GCF_982192425.1. Lineage (NCBI taxonomy): Eukaryota > Metazoa > Chordata > Mammalia > Rodentia > Cricetidae > Myodes > Myodes glareolus. Next base: position 74,403,252 of record NC_142037.1, on the reverse strand, counting down.
TTTTCCATGTGAGTAGTGTAGGTTTTTGAGCTGAATAATTATTTGTGTGAGGAACTACCTGTACATTTTCCAATATTAAGTAACATCCCAAGTCTCCATATACTAGATGGCTATTTGGTGAACTTCTAGTTGGGACAAACAAAATATTTGAAAATATTGTCAAAAGGTAGCATTAGACTAAATATGAGCTATTTTAAGAAATATTTAGATCCTTATTTCAGATTTTTTTTTTTGCTGTGGCTGTATCTTGGATAAATTACAAATTTCATTTTTCTTCCTTTAGTAACAATTTACATTTTGTTTCAGCTTTAGAGGACAATGAACAATATCTTTTATAAGCATATATTTTAGCTTGCAGGTTATTTGAACATATTGTAGAAGGTGTTACTTAACAATTTCAACACCTGGCCACAGAACATTTTTCTTACACAGTAAGTTTAAGGGCATTACCATTTAGAAGCTTTCTACTGAAGCCTGGACTCTTGGCAAAATACTTGACATTCCCTGTCAGCACACTCACTGGTCAGTCACATGAGTTAATTGGTGATTAATCCTGCCTGTTGTAGTTCTTCATACTAATATCTCCTTTACAGCCTCCCAGAGACTGCAAATGCAGTACTTAAGTTAATTTACATATATCTGCAGAATCATTTCTTGGAATACTGTGAAGATTTTATATCTTTCCTGTAGTTTCCTGGAGTACTGTTTTTAACATAAATGCTGTTACTGAGTCGGGGCATTCAAGTGCAGGTTTCATGCAGCCTCTGCGAGAGCGTGCTCCCAGCCGCAGCACAGCCAAACATTCTCTGCTGTCACATTAAGTATTCACAGTTTTATAAAGCACTAGATTTTATTTAAGAATAAAATATTTAAAAAGAAAAACAAGAGAAATGCATATCTACAGAGAAAGAAACTCTTACGAGGGCCATGAAAGCACAAAATCAGAAACTATAATATGCAATCAAAAGACCTATACAGCAAAAAAATGTCGAATCAAAGCAATAGGAGATGAAAAACAACCTACAAAAATACCGTTCAGTTGTGTATGTGTGTGGAGGCTGACATTCTAATGGAAATGGGAGTTGAGGACATGCCCATCAACGTGGCTAATATACTCTAAAATACTCAGACTCCGTTGAAGATCACTAGTTTTTCTTTTAAGCCATTGTCAGTTTAAGACAACATCTTGGTTTGGAATGGGATTTCTGTCTGGTTCCCCCTCTCACTGCTATGATCTCATAAGAAAAAACTGCAAAGAAATAAAATTCTAACGACTATAATACATAGTATTAAAAATGTGTCCCTTTTCTTCTTACTTATATTCAGGTGATATTTATTTACTTATTTTTAAAAATGACATGTATGTACTGTTTGTTTTTGTGGGTCTGAAAGAGCCATAACACCTATAAGAAAATCAGAAGATAATTTTACAGATGGACTCTCGTCTACTCTGTGAATTATGGGGATTGAACTCAGACTTGATGACATTAAGTTCCTTTGCCATTATTCATGATCCATTTCCCTAGTCCTAGAGTAACAGGTATAAGCCTTGATTTTTCTGTATTATTTCATTCCAGTTATACTTTTTGGAGATAATTCCATTTTAATAGACTGATTTGTTGTATTTGTTTTTTTTTTTCCACCTTAGTAAACGAAGTTTTATTGTGGTTGTTTCTAGAAATTGAGAAACTCAGAAGAGATGAGACCACCAGGAATCCAACCCATTGCCCAAAACCATTTACAGCTATACCAGGGGACAACACCAAATATGGTCAATGGATTAGCTCTAATATAAACTCAAGGTATATGAGGATCTCATGAATTCCATGAGCCTTATGAACTATGAAGTCTCAGAGTATCTTTCTTTTTTTTTTGTAATTTTATTAAATTATAAAAAGTTTCCATTTACGCCCCTCCTCCCAACGCCCTCCCACTCCCCCCCTCCCTCTCCTCCTCTCTCTTTGTCCCCTAGGGAAGTCAGGGTCTCCTGCCCTGTGGGAAGTCCAAGTTCCTCCCCCCTCACTCCAGGTCCAGGAAGGTGAGCATCCAAACAGACTGGATCCCAAAAATCCAGTATATGCAGAGGAAACCAGTCCCAGTGTCATTGTCAATGGCTTCTCGGAAAGACTGCAGGCCAGCCACATTCAGAAAATCCGGCCACATTCAGAGAATCTGGTTGGATCACATGCTCGTTCAGTCACGGTCCATCTGGCCTTGGTAAACTCTCATTAGATCCGACCCCTTGTATCAGTGGGTGATAGTATCCCTCGCAGTCCTTCGTCATTTTCTTCCTCCTTTTGCTCCTCGTTTGGATCTTGGGGGGCTCAGTTCGGTGCTCCAACGCGGGCCTCCATCTGTATCGTCATCCAACGCCAGATGAGGGATCTATGGTGATAAGCAAAATATTCATCAGTATGGTCACGGGCCAAGGCCGGTTCAGGCACCCCCTCCTCTGTCCAGAGAACAATCTGGGGCTCTCTCCTTGGACCTGGGATCCCATATATAATCAAGTTTCCTGTAAACTCTAATATGACTCCCTTAGTTGAAATATATTCTTCCCTGATCCCACATTCATCCTTCCTCCCTTCCCCCCATCCCGGTCAACCGAGCTTTCTCCATTCCTCCCCTACTCCCTTCTCTCTAACGCTCTCCCCTTCCATCAACCCTCCCACCCCCCCCATGCACCCAAGGTTGTTTGTTGTGTTTTGTGTAACTTGTGAATAGCCACAGTGTTAGAATTTTTCAGTTCCGAAATGGATATTAATAGAACTAGTACCTAAAATGGAAAAACAAAAAGGCTCGAAAACACTGAATATTCTGGAGTGGTCAGTAAAAAATTGTTCAAGAAAGAGAAAAGTTCAGTCACTGGCTGATGTTGAAATACATGGGTAATGATGGGTTACATTGAGTTTCTTATTTGTGTTTGTGCCATATCAACTTACTATACACATATGGATCTATTACTAAAGTTCTTATATCAATTTCTGGACATCTGTCTTACACAATTGCCACATTTAACTAATTATTTGTTGAAGTGCACATTTACTATAATGTCTATTAATATGGACATAGTGTAAGAGATTACTTTTGACTGTTTGTGTTCTTTTCTCTTTAAGATCCTATCACCAATCACTAGAGATTTTATCCTAAGTCACTTTGCATGTCATTTCTTGATTATCTCTTTTTTCTAATACATTTTAGCTGTAGTTTGTCCATTTCAAGAAATAGCTACTTTTTCTACTATTTGCAGATAATTTTGATAGAAAATGAAAACATTTATCAATAAGCACAACTAGAGCTTTGGGAGTCTGTCGTGATTGCTGTGTCTGAACCAAGGTCATTTCTCCTTCTACTTTATTTTAGAAAAAAACCTCTTTTTATTTATTATTTTTTTAGTTTCTTTTATATTTCAACCACAGATCTCCTATCCCTCTTCCTGCTTTCCCTCAACTCCTCCTCCAGCCCACCTCCCTTCCACTTCTCCCAGTGGGTAGGACTCCAATGGGGAGTCAACAAAGTCCTGCATATTAAATTGAGGGAGGACCAAGTCCCTCCTCCCTGCATTAAGGCTGAGCATAGCATTGTACCAAAGAAAAAAGGATCCAACAAAATAGCTCCTGCACAAGGGATAGATCCTGGTCCTACTGTCAAGGGTCCCTCAGATATTCAAGCATCATCACTTTCTCCCACACATGGAGAGACCAGTTGGAGGCTCCACTGCTTTCAGTCTATAGTTCATGATTTTCCAGAAGATTGGTACAGCTGTCTCTGTAGATTTCTCCATCATGTTCTTGACCTCCCTTGCTAATATATTCCATCCTCCCTCTCTTCAATTGGATTCTCGGAGCACAGCATGGTGCTTGTTTGTGGATCTCTACATCTGGTTCCATCAATTGCTGGATGAAGACTCTATGGTGATGGTTGGAGTATTCCCCAATCTGATTGCAGGAGTAGGCCAGTTCTGACACCTTCTGAACTATTGTTTGGAGTCTTAGCTGAGGTCATCCTTGTGGATTTCTGGGTATTTCCCTTGCAGAAGGTTTCTTGGTAACCCCATAATGTCTCTCTCTATTAAGATCTCTCTTTCCTTGCTCTCACACTCCATCGTTCCCCTACTCAACCATCTCAGTCCCTGGTGTTCGTATTCTTCCCCTCCCCTTTATTGCCCCCACTACCCCCAGTTTACTCAGGAGATCTCATCAAACTTTTTAGCCCAAGACAATCTGCGCATTCTTCTTAGGGTCTTCCTTGTTACCTAACTCTTCTAGAGCTGTGCATTTTAGTCTGGTTATCCTTTACTTTATATCTAATATCATTTATAAGTGAGTACATACTGTGTTTGTCTTTCTGAGTCTGGGTTACCCCACACAGGGTGGTATCTTTCTCTAGTTTCATCCACTTGCTATTCACCTCTGCATATTCCCTACTAGCAGATGCAGAGGCTTCTGCAGAGCATCTTGTCTCTGCCTTCATTGTGAACAGGGCACACCAAGCATCAAAGATTTACTAATGTGCTGGCTTTACGTTGTTTTGTACACCCAAACTCAGGTCCTTACACTTCTGCAGCAAGAATTCACTCCTGGGATATTTCCTCAACTATAAATTTAATGAATGTGTGGAAGATGAATGTGTACACATTCTTCGCACTGATAGAAAATCTAATTAATGTGTGGAGAGTAGAGGTTGTGTGATTAGGAAAAGGGGTAAATTTTGAAAAAGTAAGAAGAAGAGGGCTGAATGTGATCAAAACATTTATGAAACCCTCAACTAATTAAAACTTGAGATTCTTTGTTATCCTGTTGATAAAAAAGTATAAATCTGTAAATATTTTAAAAACATTTTAATATTGTTTGATATACTTTAAGAAAAAAAATGACGGATAATGTCTACAGAGATGGTTTAGATATTAAGAGCATATGCTGCTCTTTTAGAGGACTTAGGTTAGATTTATAGCCACCACATGAAGGTCCACAGGTCTCAGTAACTCCAGTTACATAGGATTCAATGTTCTATTTTTGCCTTGGTGGGAACAAATCACATATATATTATACTACAATAAATTTAGTCAAAACAGTCATACATATATTATAAGAAGGACTAATCAAAAAAATAAAATGATCTGTAAACTATCATATACTCTATTAGTGACAAATTTCCAACCAAACCATGTTAGTGACAGAAAAGTTTGGAGTTTATTTACAGGAATATAAATGCAGGTTTTTATCTGTGCTCAAAAAATATCTGTTAAGTATGTCTTTCAAGAGGAAATTGTACGTTTCAAAAGAGATGTTAGTATAATAAACAAGAATCAGTCTGTTTATGGTAATTTATATTATTATAAGTGGAATATTTAATTGCTGTTTGGATATTGGTTACAAAATTTAGGTAACAGCCACTATACAAGAAATATCTGTACCCTTATATCTGTCATATGGTTGGGCATATTTTAGTTGGGAAATAATGCTGGTTCTTTAACTAAATGAGCATATGCATCAAAATCTTTGTCAAAAAGCAGGCTAGTTGATTTCTAATATGAATCAAAAAGGAAAACATGATACAAGCCTCTACACACATGCATGCACACACACACACACACTCAGGCAGACACTGAGAAGGAGAGAGGGATGAATATCACACCAAAGAAAAAGAATAAGCATATGTATTTAGCTGTTGCTACTCATGCTTTAAGATTATTAATATTTTAGAAATCTTGGCTTACTGTAATATCATATATCATTGTTCTTTTATTAAGTGCTAATAAATATTACAGGGCCCAATAAAGTAATCACCAAGATGAAAATTTATTTATGTGTTACTTGTTTGAGAAAATCTAACTGTTCACATCAAATTGCTTACTGATTTTATTTTTGAAGTTTTGACTTAATGGAACATGAAAAGAAATTGAGATTACAAATCTGTCAGAAAGAAAATTTCTTAAAACTAGTAGTAAAATATTAAAATTGACCTCATTTAATTACTTCAATTAAAATTTATGATTATAAGTTAATTATTTTTAATGGAAGTGGAGTAATTTTTGCTGTTCAAAATAAATGGAATAACTTTATAGTCTTTTCTTGTTAGTGTTGATTGAATTAATTTTATAATATTAAAAAACATAATTTTATGTGTCTTCCTTTTGAAATTTCTGATTTGTCAGTAGGCCAAAGAAAATAAACAGTTGCACACATATAGTGTATGTGTGGCAAAAACATGTGATGCTATCTCACTATTTGAGACATCTCTTAACAAAATAATTGGGCTAACATATTCATTTGCTAAAGTCATATGGTGTAATTTTAAATCTCCAGTTAATGACTATTATAAATTATTTAACAATTTAGAAGGCTCTTTTAACTTTTCATAATGACTTAAGTGTGTCTATAAATTATAATCAGACCAGCAGAACACTCTGAAGAACACAGCTGTACTCTATTTGAGACAGAACATTTCTGTGTAGCTATTTACTCCCAACTGAAACATTTCAGTCTGGGGGCAGGGGTTAAAATACTTAGGAAGTAGAAGAAATTCACAAAGTTCAGGAAGTTTCTGAAACTAAAATAATACAGATGTCGTTCACCAAGGTCATTTTATAAGTAACAACAGCAGCTGGGAGGATTCAGTCTAATCAACCTTGCTGCCTGTAACTTGCAATGAGAATTTGCAGAATGCGTATTTCATAATCTATCATGCCTGCAACAATGAGCATTTTGGTGCTACACTGATATTCTTATAATTAAGCTCCACAAATTCAAAGTTCAATAAGCTTGGTTTGGGTGATTTTGTTTCTTTGAGTAGAACATGGTTCAACTAATGAACTGAGCTAGGCTCTAATGGGATAACACAGACTAAAGAGGCAACGGTTTGCATCAGGTCCTCTGTGTACAGGTTATGGATGTTAAATTAGTATTTTTGTAAGACTCCTAACAATTGCATCTCTGACTGTTCTGCCTGGTCCTCGGACTCTTTAACTCCTATTGGGTTGCTTTCTTCAACCTTGACACGAGGGGTTTTGTCTTTTCTTATTGTGATTTTTTTTTTTGTCATTTTCAGCTATGGTCTCGTGTAGGCCTGCTCTTTTCTTAAGAGGAAATGGAGGGTGAATATGCTGGGAGAGAGGAAAGATGAGGTGGGGCTTGGAGGAGTAGAGGAAGGGAAAACTGGTTTTGATGTATTTTATGAGAGGAGTATATTTTCAAAAATAAAAGAAAGAAACTGCTATATTTGGAACTAATAACAATCTATCCAAGAAAAGTCAAACAACAAAATTTCTAATTGAACAGACTTGTAAAGATAACAGCAATACATTATGAAAAGCACCAGTGTGCCTCAAGTCATGTATAATACTTGCTCCGTGTGTATAATCAGTATGACCTTGTAATTTTCTGTAGTAGTGAGAATACACAAGAAATATGCAGAGTTATAATTAATTATGAATATTTTCCTGACACAGAAGGCTAATTTTTTTAAAAAACCTGTGCTTAAAATATATAGATGCTTTAGGACATGCACTGATATTCCCATTAGTGTTCCACAAAAGACTGCCAGATCATAACAAAATTCTCTGGAACACTTGGTCAGTACTCTAAGTTGTTCTATTTTCAGTGCTCTTATTTTCCCAAATTTACCAATCATAATTGTATGATAAAAATAGCAAAAAAAAAGAATTTCCAGTGTACCTTCCAGAAACTTTATGTATGATTTCCCTTGGATCAGCACTGCTTATCTGAAATTTACAGATGAATGTGAACACCAACCAACTGATGTTCATTAGTGTACTGTCACTAATTCATTAATGAGTGAACTGGAGTCTGTGTCCAATTAAAAGGGTTGTACAAACTCACTGAACAACTATTCTCACATATTTGGTGTTTGCCTACCTTTTAAGAATTTTTAAGAATATATCACTTTTGTATAACTATTGAAGCTCAGCACCCCACCCACCACTAAAAAAAAAAAACCCACAGTCATGGGGATCAGAATTCTTTACTTGACTCTTAAATAGATGTTTAAGAACTCTCATGAATGAGATATATACTTCCCTGCTCCCACATCCACCCCTCCTTCATCCCACCCATCCCATTCCTTCAAGCTTTCCCCATCCTCCTCTTCTCCCTTCTCTCCCCCATCTCCCCTTATCCCCATCCCCACCTCACCCCCACCCCCGTGCTCCCAACCCCTGCCCGGAAATTTTGTCAACTTCCAATATCCAGGAGGATAACTATATGCTTTTTTTTTTTTTAGGTTCACCTTCTTATTTATCTTCTCTAGGATCACGAATTATATGCTCAATGTTCTTTATTTATGGCTAGAATCCACTTATGAGTGAGTACATACCACATTTCTCTTTTTTGGGTCTGGGTTACCTCACTCAGTAAAGTGTTTTCTATTTCCATTCATTTGCATGCAAAATTCAAGATGCCATTGTTTTTTACAGCTGAGTAGAACTCTAAAGTGTATATGTGCCACAACCTTTTTGATCCATTCTTCTATTGAGGGGCACCTAGGTTGTTTTCAGGTTCTGGCTAACGGAGCCATTTTAGGGTTAGCAGAGACTTGACTCTAGAGGGGTTCCCAGGTGTCCAAGGAGATGTCCCCAGCTTGTTCCTTGAGCAGCAGAGGAAAGGGTACCTGAACTGGCCTTATCCCATAGCCACACTGATGGATATCTTACATATTACCATAGAACCTTCATCTGTTGATGGATGGAGATAGAGACAGAGACCCACACTGGAGCACTAGACTGAGCTCCCAAGGTCCTAATGAGGAGCAGAAGGAGGGAGAAAATGAGCAAGGAAGTCAGGAACGCGAGAGATACGTTCACCCACCGTGGGAGCTCACCAAGGCCAGTTGGAATGGGACTGATGGAGCATGTGATCAAACCGGACTCTCTGAATGTGGCTGATGGTGGAGGCTGACTGAGAAGCCAAGGACAATGGCATTGGGCTTTGTTTCTACTGCATGGACGGGCTTTGTGGGCGCCTAGTCTATTTGGATGGTCACCTTCCTGGACCTGGGGGGATTTGGGAGGACCTTGGACTTCCCATAGGGTAGGGGAACCCTGACTGCTCTTTGGCCAGGAGAAGGAGGGGGAGGGGGAGTGGTGAGAGGGAAGGGTAGGGAAGTGGAAGGAGGGGAGGAGGTGGAAATTTTTAATTAAAAAAAAGAACTCTCATGAAACACGCAACTGTGCATGAGAAGAAAAGGAGCAGCCGTTATCAGGGCATCATACATTTGATGTCTCATTGAGATAAGTTTTGTCAAAATAACTCGTATATTTCACTCATCCTTTATTTTCCCACAATTTACTTTATTTAAATAAAACATTTTGTTTTCCCCCTTTTGTGGCTTTTGTTTTGTTATTAGGAAACTGCAGGATTTGGAAATAAAATGTAACATGATCTGCATTAGAGTTTAAGATGTAATTACCCACCTCAGGTGTGAAAACAAATGGAATACTCTTAGAAAATAATTTGCATATTAATGTAGTTGACAAACCTTTGTGATACTACACCAAAATGCATGATGTGCTGTATTCTTTAAATTGCCTGTAGCTTTGTTAGCTTTAACAAATTAAATTTGGATGCAAGAAATATAAACCACTTTTAATGTGTGTTATGATTCTAGATTCTAAATTTTAAATTCATACAAAGTATTTGCTATCATATTATTTTTATGTGAAGAAGCAATACCAATAAAGACTTACCACCTTAAATAACCAAACATGAACTGACAAGGACAACAATAATAGAAATGCAATTAATGGATTGAGGAAAGCCCCATTGGCTTTGAACATCCCCAGAGAACCACACGTAACACTGAGAGTGGGAGAAACGGTGTTTGGTATACATTATCAATTGAGAATACACATTCAAGTTTCATTATAACTGCAAAACAGGTTGAATATACGTACATATGTGTATATGTTAGAATAAAACATATAATAAAAAAAGAGGTCTTGAGTTTGAAGGGAAGAAAAGAGGGAGTATAAGAGATGGTTTAGAGTGAGAAAAGGGAAGTTGGAAATAATGTAATTATACTACAATCACAAAGAATAAAATAATTTAAACACAAGTGGTGAAAACCTATTGTTAGATAAAAATGATCAACCATTCATATAATAAAAACTGATAGACTATGTCAACCATCTAACTCTGTTTAAAATTCTATAAATTGATATAAAATATATCAATAAACAAATAATTATAGTAAGATTCATTGTTTCATGGAGGCCACTTGTTTGTCCTGGCTGCACAGAACCAAAATAATCATATAAAACCATATTAATTTAAATCATTGTTTGACCCATTAGCTCTAGCTTCTTATTGGATGACTCTTACATATTAATTTAACTCTTTTCTATTAATCTGTGTATCACCATATGTCAGTGGCCTACCGGAAAAAGTTCCAGCATCTGTCCCTGACTTAGCTACATGGCTTCTCTTTCTTTGATATCTATGTACAATAAAAGTTGGATTTCCTTCTAAATTTCGGAAATTTTTGTAAAGTGGTGGGAAATGGCAATTTATAGTCCATTCATAGATCTCAAAAGTCCTTGCTTCAAATGATGAAAAGCAATGTGATGTCTACTGTGAGCACGCCAAATAAATGTTTGCACTTAGATAAAACCATAACATTGACTGATATTTAATGGAATGATCATTTGTTATTAGATAATAAGTTAAACCTTTTGAATAACCTCATTTAAGTAAAATAACTAACAGATACTCACTCTGTGTCCAAACAGTGTCAGATATGATTGACACTAATTTAGAGGAATCTAACAGAGAATCAGAGAAAACTTCCTGCATTATATTCTCATCAAGTATTTATGGAGAATTTTGCAGAGTTGAATAATCAATTATAAACTTGATAAACAGAATTTCCAGTAATAGGTATAATTAACAACTTTATATTACACTAATGCTTAAAATATTTTATTGAATTTTATCTAACAATTATACAAGGCTCAAACATGAAAAATGACTTGTCTAAAACCAAATGATAGCAGAAAAATGATATTTAGGTTTTCAGGAGACATGGAAAAAATTCAGTGTGCTTGCCATTTCAGTGTCATATTGCTCATGGGAAAGAAGAATTTTGATGTGATTATTCCCTTGATTATTTATAATAGTGTGAATGAAAGCTGTATATTGCCATAAATGCTAATAATTATAAGGTTTACTTCAACTCCATAAGACTAAATATATAATTCAATTGATAGGTGTATTTGTATAAGAGTATGCCTCTTGTTTTAATATTATTGAAATATTTACTATTATAATTTATCAATGATGATAATTGTTCATGTACTCACATATAAAATAATGAAAAACCTAACTCAGTCATTTTCAAAACTGTGTCTTTTCAACAACATATTGTAATTTTCTTTCATTTGAGGTGTAAAGACTTCCTGGTAGAGTATCAATTGTTTGCTTCTTAAATTATATTACTTTCTTACTCCTTTAAGTACCAAGGAAATCAATTTACCCCAGGAAATAGTTATTAACTAATTCTAAGTAGAATTTGTTTTCTTTCAGAGAGATAGAGACAGAGACAGAGAGAGAATTCTCTGTTTAACAAAACCTGATTCTAAATTGACCTTCACAGAAAAAAATATAAACCTTTCATAGAAATGGCACAAAGGAAAAGGTCAAGGCAGCTTTTCTTTATTACGGCATCATTATGCTGACTTTGGCCAAGGTCCCGTAGACCTACTTTAATGAAGGGATAATGATGGCTCATCCTTTCCCATTTTTTGCCCAGTTAACTCAGTATTGTTCCAAAATGCCTCTAACTCTCCTTCAAAGATTCACCTTACAAAGGGTTCGCTTTTCTTTTTAAATTGTAATTCTTAACCATGCAATTACTGACTCTAGGATCCCAGCAGTTACACAACACCCTTGGAATATGTAGAATGTTGATTGTACCTCCTTAAAGTTACTGGGGATGCTTAATCAAATCAAGTATTTAAAACATATGTCTGACACACTGTGGAGCTCAATGAATTTTGTTTACATCTGGCATTATTTAAAAAAAAAGAGTATCTTTTAGAACAAAGGAATGAGTGATTCAAGGTTAATGTGTCTGATTTTTAGAGTGAATAAAAAGAAAAATAAAATAATTTCCACAGTGAGTAGCTTAGATAATTTAATTTTTTTCTTAGACATTGAGAAAAACGTCCATCAAGGTATTTTCAGCTTTGTTGATCTGGTTGTGCCCAAGAGATAAAATGTTTTTACTTATACTTCTTCAGATTGTACAGCATGTAACATATTTGAATTTATCATGTTGAGTATTAATAGTGTGCTATATGTAAATTTAACCTCATTTCCCAAAGAAAATATTAAGTATTTTTTCTATTCTCATACCTCATTTTTATTCTTTGTCAATCTTGCAGTACTTTATAAACACCTATAAATGTTAACTTATATTTCAATCATATATTAGTAAATATTTCACTTGAGTTTATATAATGACATCAACAAAGAAATAGGAATAAAGACAAATCATAAATCATATATATTAAAAACATGGAATAAAATAGGAGATTAATTTATTTAATGATAAAAAGTTAAAAATAGATGCCACTACCACAGAATTTGTTTTTACAGATGAAAATGAGGCCAAGTCAGGCCAGGAATCATCAGACTATTCATTGAAATGTTTCAATCATTTCCAGATTTAACACAATTAATGAAAGTCACATTTTAATAAAAGGCCTGAATGTCTTGGTGAAGAAGCATTTGCACACATAAAACCATTAACAAAACATTTCATAAATACCATTCTTTTAAAAAAATTTTTTTAGTCAAATTGATGTTGATATATCTTTTTAAGGGAAAATATGGAATATTACCCCTCAAATAGATTAATTTGCTGATATAAATTGACTTCGTGTTAACCATCTGGATACAAAAGAGAAATTCAATATCAATAATCCTGATGTTAAAATAGTTATTACTAATATGTACATTCTGACAGTGACTGGCCAACGTGTTTTGTTTGTGAAAGTCAGCCTACTTTTTGAGCGAAACAGCAATAGTAAGACAGAGAGAACAACATGGAAGACATTTGAACCATATTAAAAAATAAAAGATTCACAGAATATAAGGAATAGATTCGTTGATCAGGTACTCACCTTAGATTTAGAATGCTAGACCCAAGTTCAAAATAATAAAATTAAGAATGGTAATTTGTAGTGGCATTTCAATTGTATTTTAATAAATAAAGCTTGCCTGAAGATCAAAGAATAAAACAGCCCCACTGGTGAGCCTTACACACCAGGCAGTGGTGACACACACCTTTAATCCCAAACTGAAGCCACATTAGTTTGCCATAGAAACAGGGTGGTGCATACCTTTAATCCCAGTCCTAGGAAGGAATATCAATGTGAATAGACAGCTCTCAGATACAGTTTCATTTTGATATTCCTAGAGGCAGGACTGACATTTCACAGTAACTTTGAGGTAAGAGCCACAGGATGGCTATTTTGCTTTTCTGAAGTTTAGGTTGAACCCCAATTTATCTTTTTGAATTTTTATCAATCATGCTTCAGTGATCCTGTTGTCATATGTTCTTATTCTGGTACTGGGTTATCAGACAGGAGGAACTTCATGGCTGTCTTTTCAGTCACATGCTGAGTCTAAATGCTGAGGAATTAATCTCTATCTTAAAAAACAGTAAATACCTATAGATTAAATAAATAGATACATAGAAACATATATGTGTTTGTATATTAGTTTGAAGATGGTAATTTTGTTTTCATATTTTGCCAAGCTTGGAGCTTGCACTTCTAAGCTCAATGCACTACGCAGAAAGCAGTAATATTTATGACTTTGCTCAGGCCTAATTAAAATATTACTATGAGATTACCTTTGACAGTTTTACAGTTTTGTATTCAAAGTATAAAAGTGTTCCTTCCAATACCTACTGAAGAATGTTTCCAAAAGTGCTGTTGGCTAAGCTTCTCTTTCATTGTACTGTCCATTAGCACATTAGCATGCTCCTGTAACAATTCATTTAATAGATACTCTGTTATAAATAATATAACATATTATGTACTGTGATTCACTCTGATACATGAATGTGAGTTGTTTTTCATTGAATAGCCGTCTGTGGCATATGTTAAGATACACTAATGTCTTCAAATTTACTATATAATGGCATGCTTTTTCCAAATTAGTAATCCTATTGTACCTTCTAAATGTTAATGAAAATCCCATTGCTTTTCAGGACTGGTATATTGTCGTCTCATTATGTTTTATGCTTCATTACAGATTTGTACGAAATGGAATTAAGATTTTTCATTCAACTTGTAATTCTGCAATTGATACTATTAATTTTCACAGTAATCTATTTATGGATCTCTATGTCTGTCTCTGCAATTGATATTTTATGGAGTTAAAATTATACTTGAAATAGTCAAAAGTACAAAATATCAAGCTCACTTGTCTATTTTTAATTTTACATTTTAAAACCTTATGTGTACATATGTACATTTCCAAAGTGGTTTATTTTTATTGTTTTGTTTGTTTGCTTTTCTTGGCTTGTTTTTTAATTAAAATTAATATTCTTATTTTTTATATATTTGTTTCATTTTATGACTGTTTTATGATTTTTCTTAGAACTTTAACTTATTTGTAGTTTTTCTTTTTTAACTTTTCTTTTCAGGGGTCACTAAACGGTGAGAGTGAGCATGGAAGTAGTGGAAAAAGGTGACATTGGGTACATAATGTGACATTTCTACGGAATCAAAAAGTAAAATATGAAAAATAATACTTGTAATACATTAGACCACATGTTATGTTATATCCTAATGAGTTTTCTCATGTGGTGTTGAGAACTGACCCTACAGCATCGAGCAGATGAACAAGTGGTTTCATAGTAATTTGTATTTTATGCTCCCAGTTCTAGTCCTTTCAGTTATATCTAAAATATAAAAGATATAATTTTTATTCCAAAATAAAATAACATCTTAAACTAAACCATTTGACCCATTAAAAGTAATGTAGCTAATTGGTACCATATGGAAGTTAAACTTTTGCCAATTAATATGAATGTCATTCAGCTTGAAGCAGTTCATGTGGAGCATACATGTAGTGTAAATAAGATACTGCAAAGTCAGTGTGAATATGTGTCGATGTGACCATACACATGAAAATATGTCAGTGGATTCTGAAAATAGTAATGTCTTACATTTTAAATAGTATTTATGTTTTAAATGTTTTTACTGACAATGTACTTATCAATCCTTTCCTTTTGTTGTTTAGAGTCTTGTTATCTTTCTGAATCTCATGAAAATAAGACTAGTAAAATAAACATGCATTAAAAGTTTTAGGAAGCATTGTCAATTTATAGTTTTGCCAAGAACAACGGAGGATTTAAAGGATATATCATTGTTTATGTTGAAGGAAGAACAGCTGATTTAACTTAATTAGCTTGACCTCGTCGTCTTCAGCCATAATTAGGTCATCTCTATTTAGTGTGCTTTTCTTCTAGAGGGCTAAGTAGAATTGCTCTACCTCATTTGAATTTAACCTGAAAGAACATGTCAGGAACTGTGCAGACTTAAGTACTTAAGGGGACAAAAACTTGAAATTCAGCATCTTTAGCAACATTTTGAAAACAAATTCATTCAAATATCCTACTTTAGGAGATGATCTGCATTCCCTTGATAATTCAACCGTCTCTTACATTAATGAACAAAAGACACTCTAAGTGTTTGAAAATTTCCAGTGCTTGCAAAATTGCATTCTATATAAATACATTAATATTAGTTAATAGAGAGTAAAATGTTATTTGCATAAAATATATAAATCTGTTTAATGTGTATACTATGTTTCAATATAAGTGATTACTGAGGATTTACCAAGAAAATCTATAATGTATTTTAATAATATTCCCTAAGAAGAAACTTTATTTCTATATCTTATATAACTAAAATATCTACTGGGAAGACACATAATTTAAGAAGTATAAAACCATGTATGTCTATTTCATATTACCTAAAAATTCCTTTCATTTTTCTTTTGTTTTATTCATACTCTTTAATTAAGATACAAACAAGCATCTTTCTTTCATTAGAATACAAAGAAACATTTAAAAAGAATAATAAAAACTAATTACAAAGAAATAAAATAAGGTAATACAAAATCAAAACAGAATACGACAAAAACAAACAAACAAACAAAAGAACCAAAGAAAAAGGATAAAAAAAATGTAAATTTTGATGCAGAGATCCACACACATTGCATACATAGGAGTTCCATTAAAACACAAAACTGAAAGCCATAGTATATACACAAAAGAGCTATAAAGATAAAAAGAAAAACCAAAAATAAAAAATAAGGAAAACAACAAAATCAAAAATATCTCTGACAAATTATTAGGAAAGAAAAAGAACCTCCCAAAAGTTCATTGAGTTTATTTTTTATTGACCATTTACTACAAGACATAGAACTTGGTCTTAAGAGTGGTTTATTGTAGGGGTCGTCCTTCCATGCCACCCACATCCCACGAGTTCCATATTGTCCTAGGGGTTAAAGCACAAGACGCACACACACAGATACAGAGTTCCAGTCATCCTCAAGAAGCGAATGCCCCTTTATTCAACTAAATCCAGGGTTAAAATACCTTTGGCCCCAGTAAAGGAAAACTCCTCCCAACCAGAGGGGGCTGGGGAAACTGGCCTCTGTGGGAGTTTTTCCCCAGGCAGGTGGTCAAGGGTTCAAGGCAATGTTAGACAGGTTAGATGGGCCTTGGCGCCTGAGCTTCTTTGAGGCAGGTTGAGAAATTACCATTTTAAAGTAAAATAGATCCCTCAGGCTAATGTACCAGGCTGTAGTAGAACCAAGGACAGAACTAGCAGGAAGCTTAGCTGGTTAGTGTAAACATTATTTGCATCCAGTATTTTGGTCTCAAGGATCAGGGAGGACAGGGTCCCACAGTTTATGGTATACAAGACTTTGTTGACTTCCCAAAAGAGGCCTTACCCCTCTGAAGAGTGAATGGCAGGTAGAGTTGAGGGGAGGGAGAGGAGGGAGCCTAAACTGGGTTTGGTATGTAAAATAAAAACAAACAAATAAAAAAATAACTGGTTTGTATACTCTGTGAGATTCTGTTGGAATACATTAATTTACTCTTCATCTTAAAGTTATCAACTGGAAATATCTTCTGGTTCAGGTGTATTCCCTTATGTCCACTACATTCTCAGAGCTGAGACCCCATCTGATCCAGACCAGCACAGACATTGTACATGTTGCCACAGTCACTGTGAGTTCATAAATACATCAGTCCTTTTCTGTTTAAAGACTTTGCTTCATTGCTGTCTTCCATCCTGTGTGGCTTTTCCTCTACTCTGGTTTCCTTGAACCCCTAGGAAGAGATAACGATGGAGACGTTTCATTAAGTATTGCAAGATCCTTCATTTTGCATACTGTGAAGCTGTCAGTTTTTGCATTTGTTCCCATCTATTGTGGGAAGAAGCAATGTTACCATAGGAGAACTAGACACTGATTTATGAGTTTAGTAGAATGTCAGTATTTTATTTTTTTTTTATTAGAACATTAGCATTTGATTTTCTCCTAGGTCCCTGACCTATCCAATCTCAGATGTTTGGTCGCCCAAGCAGTGTCTGGTATGGACTACATTTTATGGAATAGGCCTTAATAGAAATCAGGTATTAGTTGGTTATATTGGTTGTATAGATGTTGTCTTCAGACATGGGGCTTTGTGCAGAGCATCCTACAGTTTTGGAAACAGCCTGGGTTCTTTAGGGTTTATCATGTAAAGTCTTTGGCCAGCAATTTGATTATATGTAATCCAATCAGGACACTTAATTTGTTGATAACAGTGTTTACCTGGGGCTCTGTATTTTCTGTTGGTTGTGATTCTAGTTAGATCACCATTGCATATGTATGCATTAGAGGAAACTTCTACTGTATTACGTTTCCCAATAACCACTTAAATAACCATTAGTTTTAGCTGTGGCTCCCTTTTCAGTGTTTCACACATCTCTTCTTCTTCCATGTCATTTGAGTCCCCCATTCTACCCTGCCCATCCATCTGTCCATAATAATCCAGTTTTCCATTTCTAGGGAGTTCCACATTGCCCCCTTGTCATTGATCTCTATCTTACCTTTAGGGTAACATGGATTGTTGCCTGCTTACCAAGACTTAACAGCAAACATTCACATATAAGTGAATATATACCATATTTTCTATTAGAGTATGGGTTACCTCATTCAAAATAATTGTTTCTAGCTCTATCCATTTGCCTGCAAATTTCATTTTTCAGCAGTTGAGTAATATGTTATTTTGCAAATATAACACATTTTGTTATCCATCAATATGCATATGGACAACGAGTTTGCTGCCAGTTATCATGCAGTTATGAACAGAGCAATAAGAAACCTTTGTTCATCAAGTATTAAAAAGAAAATAACCTTTACAAAAATAGAAAAAAAAAGTCTCAGACTTAAAAGCATGCACTGCTATTCTAGAAGATCCAAGTTTGGTTATAGACATCCATGTTGGAGACCAACAATTGCCTATTGCTATAGATCCAGGGTAAATCACATACAGTATGGTGTCTACAGGCATCTTTCCTGAACACCTATTCTGCCTTCATGTACAGATAATTAAATTTAAAAGAAATATTGCAAAGGCAAACTTTGTATGTTTACAGGACCTTTCCAGTGCAGCTAAATCAGTGTTTGCTCTCTTATCAACAGCTCTTAAAGATTGTGTGGCACCTAGAGCCAATGTTAGAAAAGAAGATGAACTAATAAACACAACAACTTCAATGGGAACATGAATTATGGATACTCTATATGAATATACACTACTATATATTGTTGCATGGTTTTCCATTAAAAGGAAATATGTACATAATTCTTTACTTTAC
Organism: Myodes glareolus; assembly: GCF_982192425.1. Classification (NCBI taxonomy): domain Eukaryota; kingdom Metazoa; phylum Chordata; class Mammalia; order Rodentia; family Cricetidae; genus Myodes; species Myodes glareolus. The sequence continues at coordinate 74,384,348 of NC_142037.1, read as the reverse complement.
ATTTTGATAGTTTCATGTATGAATTTGGACATCATTTCAAGCAAGTAAGAATTTACAGATAGAACCAACATGGCAATATGTGAGGAAAATTTTCTATAGATCAAATAGCGCCATTTACTTGATTTTCCCCTTATTTTTCTTTTTCTTTTTTTTTTAAGTAATTTTATTAAATTATAAAAGTTTCCATTAACGCCCCTCTTCCCAACACCCTCCCACTCCCCCCTCCCTCTCCTCCTCCCTCTTTGTCCCTAAGGGCAGTCAGGGTTTCAAGCCCTGTGGGAAGTTCAAGTTCGTCCCCCCTCCCTCCAGGTCCAGGAAGGTGAGTATCCAAACAGACTAGATCCCAAAATCCAGTATATGCAGAGGAAACTAGTCCCAGTGTCATTGTCAATGGCTTCTCAGAAAGACTCCAGGCCAGCCACATTCAGAGAACACGGCCACATTCAGAGAATCTGGTTGGATCATGTCCTCCTTCAGTTGCAGTCCAACTGCCCTTGGTAAACTCTCATTAGATCCGACCCCTTGTATCAGGGGGTGATAGCATCCCTCGCAGTCCTTCGTCATTTTCTTCCTCCTTCTGCTCCTCATTTGGACCTTGGGGGGCTCAGTCCGATGCTCCAAGGTGGGTCTCCGTCTGTATCGCCATCCATCGCCAGATGAAGGATCTATGGTGATAAGCAAAATATTCATCAGTATGGTTATGGGCCAAGGCCGGTTCAAGCACCCTCTCCTCTGTCCAGAGAACAATCTGGGAATCTCTCCTTGAACCTGGGATCCCATATATAATCAAGTTTCCTATAAACCCTAAAATGACTCCCTTAGTTGAAATATATTCTTCTCTGATCCCATATTCATCCTTCCTCCCTTCCCCCCATCCCGGTCAACCAAGCTTTCTCCATTCCTCCCCTACTCCCTTCTCTCTAACCCTCTCCCCTTCCAACAACCCTCCCACCCCCCTGCCATGCACCCAAGGTTACCTGGGACTCTTGACTATTTCCTACCTCCTGGCGGATAGCTAAATAATCTTCATCAGGTTCGTCTTCTTATTTAGCTTCTCTAGGATCACGAATAATAGGTTCAAAGACCTTTAATTACGGTTAGAATCCACTTATGAGTGAATACATACCGTGATCCTCTTTTTGGGTCCGGCTTACCTCACTCAGTAAAGTGAGTAATGTCCATCCATTTGCATGCAAAATTCAAGATGTCATTATTTTTTACCGCTGAGTAAAACTCTAATGTGTATATGTTCCACAACTTTTTTAACCATTCTTCTATTGAGGGGCACCTAGGCTGTTTCCAGGTTCTGGCTATTACAAATAGTACTGCTATGAACATAGTTGAACAAATGCTTTTGTAGTATGCTAGGGAATCTCTAGGGTATATTCCCAAGAGTGGAATTGTTGGGTCTAGAGGGAGATTGACTCCCAGTTTCCTGAGAAACCGCCACACTGATTTCCACAGTGGCTGCACAAGTTTGCATTCCCTCTAACAATGGATGAGTGTTCCCCTCACCCCACATCCTCTCCAGCATAGGCTATCATTGGTGTTTTTGACTTTAGCTATTCTGACAGGTGTAAGATGGTATCTCAAAGTGGTTTTGATTTGCATTTCCCTGATCGCTAAGGAGGTTGAGCATGACCTTAAGTGTCTTTTGGCCATTCGAAGTTCATCTGTTGTGAATTCTCTGTTCAGTTCAGTACCCCATTTTTTAACTGGGTTAATTAGAGTTTTAGTGCCTAGTTTCTTGAGTTCTCTGTATATTTTGGAGATCAGACCTTTGTCTGATGAGGGGTTGGTGGTGAAGATCTTCTCCCAGTCAGAAGGCAGCCTTTTTGTCTTACTGACAGTGTCCTTTGCTTTACAGAAGCTTCTCAGTTTCAGTAGATCCCATTTATTCATTGTTTCTCTTATTGTCTGTGCAGCTGGGGCCCTGCTTAGGAAGAGGCCTCCTGTGCCTATATCTTGTAGACTACTTCCCACTTTCTCTTCTATCAGGCTCAAAGTGGACAGATTAATGTTGATGTCTTTAATCCATTTGGACCTGAGTTTTGTGCATGGTGATAGGTATGATCTATTTTCATTCTTCTACAGGTTGACATCCAGTTATGCCAGCACCATTTGTTAAAGATGCTTTCCTTCTTCCATTGTATACCTTTAGCTCCCTTGTCAAAAATTAAGTGCTCATAGGTTTGTGGGTTAATATCCAGGTCTTCTATTCAATTCCAAAGGTCGACTTCTCTGTTCTTATGCCAATACCAAGCTGTTTTCAATACTGTAGCTCTGTAATAGAGTTTGAAGTCAGGGATGGTAATGCCTCCTGAAGTTCCTTTATTGTATAAGATTGTTTTGGCTATCCTGGGTTTTTTGTTTTGCCATATAAACTTGATTATTGATCTCTCAAGGTCTGTGAAGAAGTTTGATGGGATTTTGATGGGGATTGCATTGAATCTATAGATTGCTTTTGGAAGAATTGCCATTTTTACTATGTTGATCCTCCCAATCCACGAACAAGGGAGATCTTTCCATTTTCTGGTATCCTCTTCAATTTCTTTCTTCAAAGACTTAAAGTTCTTGTCAAATAGGTCTTTCACTTCCTTGGTTAGAGTAACCCCAAGATATTTTATGCTATTTGTGGCTATCATGAAAGGTGATGTTTCTCTGATTTCCCTCTCAGCTTCTTTATCCTTTGTGTATAGGAGGGCCACTGATTTTTTGGAGTTGATCTTGTATCCTGCCACGTTACTAAAGGTGTTTATCAGCTGTAGGAGTTCTTTGGTAGAGTTTTGGGGTCACTTATGTACACTATCATATCATCAGCAAATAACAAAAGTTTAACTTCATCCTTTCCAATTCAAATCCCCTTGATCTCCTTATGTTGTCTTATTGCTATTGCTAGAACTTCAAGCACTATATTGAAGAGGTATGGAGAGAGTGGACAGCCTTGTCGTGTTCCTGATAAACTTTCGTAGTAAGATCTAATGATTCTCTGAATTTCCTCTGTGTCTGTGGTTATATCCCCCTTTTCATTTCTGATCCTATTAATTTGCATGTGCTCTCTCTGCCGTTTGATTAATTTGGATAGGGGTTTGTCAATCTTGTTGATTTTCTCCAAGAACCAGCTTTTTGATTCATTGATTCTTTGGATTGTTTTCTGTGTTTCTATTTTGTTGATTTCAGCCCTCAGTTTGATTATTTCCAGTCTTCTACTCCTCCATGGTGAATCAGTTTCTTTTTTTTCTAGAGCTTTCAAGTGTGCTGTTAAGTCTCCAATGTGTGCTTTCTCCGTTTTCTTTAATTGGGCACATATTGCTATGAACTTTCCTCTTAGCACTGCTTTCATAGTGTCCCATAGGTTTGAGTATGTTGTGTCTTTGTTTTCATTATATTCAAGGAAGACTTTAATTTCTTTCTTAATTTTGTCCCTGACCCAGGGGTGATTTAGTAGTTGATTGTTCAACATCCATGAGTTTGTTGACTTCCTGGGGGTAGCATTGTTGTTGAATTCTAATTTTAATCCATGGTGATCTGACAAGACACAGGTGGTTACTAATATTTTTTTGTATCTGTGGGAGTTTGCTTTGTTACCGAGTATGTGGTCAATCTTCGAGAAGGTTCCATGAACTGCAGAGAAGAAGGTATATTCTTTCCTATTTGGGGGGAGTGTTCTATAGATATCTGTTAAGTCCATTTGATTCAATACCTCCAATAAATCTCTTAATTCTCTGTTTGGTTTCTGTCTGATTGACCTGTCCATTGGTGAGAGAGGAGTGTTGAAGTCTCCTACTATTAGTGTGTGTGGTTTGATGACTGCCTTGAGTTCTTGAAGAGTTTCTTTTACATATGTGGGTGCCTTTACATTAGGGGCATAGATATTCAGAATTGAGACTTCTTCCTGATGAGTTGTTCCTGTTATGAGTATGAAATGTCCATCTCCATCTCTTCTGATTGATTTTAGTTTGAAGTCGATTTTGTTAGATATTAGAATGGCCACACCCGCTTGTTTCTTAGGTCCATTTGCTTGGAAAACCTTTTCCCAACCCTTTACTCTGAGTAGGTGTCTGTCTTTGTGGTTGAGGTGTGTTTCTTGTAGACAGCAGAATGTTGGATCCTGTTTTCGTATCCAATCTCTAAGTCTGTGCCTCTTTATAGGTGAGTTGAGACCATTGATATTAAGTGATATTAATGACCAGTGATCGATGACTCCGGTCATTTTTTTGGGTAGTAGCGTGTATGTGTTTTCCTTCTTTGAGTTGTGCTTGTGAAGGGTCACTAGATGTCTGAATTATTGTAGTCAGTGTTGGCAATGTTGGATTCCTTGGGATGTAATTTTCCTTCTAATATTCTCTGTAAGGCTGGATTAGTAGTTACGTATTGTTTAAATTTGTTTTTATCCTGGAATATTTTGTTTTCTCCGTTGATAGTGAATGAAAGCTTTGCTGGGTATATTAATCTGGGCTTGCATCCATGGTCCCTTAGTTTCTGCACTACCTCTATCCAGGACCTTCTGGCTTTCATGGTTTCTATAGAGAAGTCTGGTGTAAGTCTGATAGGTTTACCTTTATAGGTTACTTGACCTTTTTCCTTTGCAGCTCTTAATATTCTTTCTTTAATCTGAATGCTTTGTGTTTTGATTATTATATGGCAAGGGGATATTTTTTTCTGATCCAGTCTATTCGGTGTTCTGTATGCTTCTTGCACCTTCATAGGAATATCACTCTTTAGGATGGGAAAGTTTTCTTCTATAATTTTGTTGAATATATTTTCTGGACCTTTGGTCTGCAATTCTTCTCCTTCTTCTACTCCTATTATTCTTAGATTTGGTTTTTTTATCATGTCCCATATTTCCTGAATGTTTTGTGATGCGAATTTGTTGGATTTGCTGTTTTCTTTGGTCAGGGCGTTTATTTTCTTTATGGTGTCTTCATAATCTGAGATTCGTTCTTCTATCTCTTGTATTCTATTGGTTATGCTTGATTCTGTAGTCTCCGTTCGTTTACCTAGGTTTTCCATATCCAGCCGGCCCTCGGTTTGTGTTTTCCTCACTGCCTCCATTTCAGTTTTCAATTTTTGAACTGATTCCATTACCTGTTTGATTGCTTTTTCTTGGTTTCCCAGGGTATCATTTACGAATTTACTCATTTCTTCAACCTTTTTGTTATATTTGTCTTCCATTTCTTTACTCATTTCTTCCATCTTTTTGTTATATTTCTCTTCTATTTCTTTAAGTGAGTTATTCATACCCTGTTTAAGAGACTCTATTGCTTTCATAATGACACTGTTTTCCACTTCTTCCGGAATAGGGCGTTCAATTCCTTCTGTCGTAAGATCGCTGGGATCTGGTGTTTTCATGTTGTTTTTCAGATTGTTGGAGGAATTTTTGCCTTGGCGCCTGCCCATCTCTTCCTTCAGATGCTCTCCAATGGCTCTTCCCTCCTCTGGGTCTTCTTCTACTGGATTAGTGTCCCTTGCTATCCAGGAATCACTTTGCCTGCAGTCTTAGCTCGCTTCAGGCAGGCTATTAGAACAAAGGGACTTCCTTCCCTTTGCACTCACCGCCTGCCCCCGGCCATGGTGCCCACCCCGGCTGAGATGGAGGAATTTAAACCCCGAAAAAGGGAGAGAGGAGGGGAGGGGTTCGAGTCCAAAAGCAGGTGTGGTGTAGCGAGAGAGAGAGATTAGCTGGGGGAAGCTGCCCCTTTGGAGCAGCTAGGGAGATAAGGATGGCGGGAATGCCATGTGTACCTAACCGGACTTGTATGGCGGTCAACACACTCACCCCTCCACAGGATCAGAGCCCCTCGCTGGTCAGAAGACTTGCTGCCTGCGGTCTTAGCTTGCTGCAGGCCAGCTATCAGCACAAAGGGACTCCCATCCCTTTGCACTCACCGCCTGCCCCGGGCCGTGGTGCCCACCCCAGCTGAGATGGAGGAATTTAAGCCCCGAAAAAGGGAGAGAGGAGGGGAGGGGTTCGAGGCCAAAAGCTGGGATGGCGTAGCAGGAGAGAGGGATTAGCTGGGGGAAGCTACCCCTTTGAAGCAGCCAGGGAGATAAGGATGGCGGGAATACCCCCCCTTATTTTTCAAAACTATAAAATTGTTCTGGGCAAGCAATGTGAACAATTTACATGAAGTACTTATTACTGAGCAACAAGAAAATCAGTACTTGTGAATATGCTTCCCAAATGTTATGAAATATTTTAATTTGTGCAGGCCCATATCATAAATAAGAACATTTGAATATGGACAATAATAATGGAATACTAACATGGATGTCATGAGACCTTTGTTGAAGGCCATCTGTTGGGGTCCAGACTTGATGGATTTACGTGCTCCATGGTAGGAGCTTGTGGATTTGAAAGGCAGAAAAATACAGAGATACAAAAGAAATGTACAGAGACACAGACTACGGTGGAGAGGGAAACCTAGTAAATTCTGAATCTATTCATGTTTATGTCTCACGCTCTTTAAATACCCAAACTCAAAAAGGGGGAAAGACGGCAAGACTTCTTTACTGTGATAGAAACAAGGAACAAACAAAGTAATTACCATCTTATTACACAAAACAACAGGTAACCTGTAAAAGGAATGGTGGGCTGATTCCTGCCGCCCATCTCCCGGCTACCTTTAACCGAAATAATTACACCGAAACTATATTCTTTTAAACACTGCTTGGCCCATTAGTTTCAGCCTGTTATTGGCTAACTCTCACATCTTGATTAACCCATTTCTAATAATCTGTGTAGCACCACGAGGTGGTGGCTTACCAGGAAGAATCTGTCTCGGGGAAGAGAGCCATGGCGTCTGCCTCACTGCCTTCTTTCTCCCAGCATTCTGTTCTGTCTACTCTACTCACCTAAGGGCTGGCCTATCAAAAGGGCCAAGGCAGTCTCTTTATTAACCAATGAAAGTAACACATGAACATATGACCGTCCTACATTTCTCCTTTTTCTGTTTAAACAAAAAAGAAAGGCTTTCACTTTAACATAGTAAAATTACATATAACAACAGTTATCAAGCAAGAATTATAGTTATGATATTTTTATCTATTTTATCTTTTATCATAACTAAGGTAAACTATAACTATCCATTCTTCAACTCCATCAAAGACTCCAGAAGGATATAATACTACCTAAGTAAACAAGAAATAAGCAACTTCCAAACTCTAGAAATGACAGAGACATCTTGCTGCCTGTACAGTCACCCAAAGTTCCTCTGTACCATTGGGGCATCCATCTTCAGCCTACAGGCCCATAATATCCAGCTGACATTTCCATGAAGCAGGAAAATTCAATGACAGTTCAGTCACTTTTTGCTGTGTCCTGCAGAATGTCTCGTAGACTCTCATAAATCAGGAACCCTGAAAAACCATCTCACCTTTAGGTAAGTACAGCAGTTCTCTCTCTGAGGGTTCTCTGTGTCCAGTCTATGCAACAGTCCAGGCAAGAGCAGTTTTTTGCCCAGATGGCTATCAAACTCCATAAGGAGCCTCTTCAATGCCCATCTTCCTCCCGAAGTAGATCGGTGCTGCCAGTAGCAGACTTGTCTCATTGTCATGAAAAACCCTAAGTTATTCAAACATTAAATGCCATATTCTGTAGTCTTTGAAAGATATGAAGAATGCCTATCTAACTGAAATATATCTCTATATATCTAGAAAATCTAACTGACATGACTACAAGCTTGACTATTATTGATGATTATCCATTAACAACCTATATTTCCTAATTATACATCACATTTTTAAATGAACTACACAATCACAATACCTTAATCAAGATCAGAAATACATATACATATAACAAATTTGACCTTAAACTTGTATCAATAAGTCAAGATTTATACCAATGCAAATTATTCATACCTATATCATATTCCCCTTTAAATGTAAAAGAACATTTATAAATAATATCTGGGAATATAGGCACAGTTTTTTCTCTCCAAACTGCTTCGTGCTGAATGGGGGCTCTGTTAATCAGATCTTTCATGGTGTAACCTGTGTGCCAGGTTCATTTCAGTTGGCAGTTGAGTGAAGTAATTTCTTGAGGGTGTTCACCCTAGTTAAAGACCTGCTATCAGTAGCCAGACCTTAACTGAAGCCTCCTGTCAATAACTTTGAAGTTGCAAAAATAAGCTTTAACTCTCTGACTTTTGCTCATGATAGAACAAATTCACACCTGTGATCTTTGATATATTGACAAGAAGGAAACCCAAAAGGCATCAAACCTGGAAAAATATCTACAGACAATCAAGGAATGTTAAGGTCTGAGAAATAGTCCTCACCAGGAAAGGGCGCAGCAACTGGCCACTACATGTAAAATGATAAATCCTGATAATATATATAACATTATACAGCAGGAGCAATCCATGTTTATATATTAGGAAACATGCATGTATATATGTAAACAGAAACTGCTTTTTTGTTTTCCTCCCACCCATACCTGAATAATCACAAAAATACTGTTTTAATTACAACACAGTTTGGCTAGTAGCACAAGCACATGTCTAGCTAGCTCTTTTACCTTATATTAACCCATTTATATTAACTATGAATCACCATGAGACAGTGGCTTACTGGTAAAGTTCTCGTATTTTTTCCTGCTATAGCTTTATGGCATCTGCCTGATTCCACCTTCTTTCTCAATGCATTCAGTTTAATTTTTTTGCTTGTTTGTATTCTTTCCTGCCATAGGTCAAAGTATCTTCTTTATTAACCAATGGTAATAAAACATATTCACAGCATACATAGGGGAATCCTACATCATATATACTATACATATAAGTATCGAAGAACAATTAATAAATATGAAGCCATGATTTTGAAAATGAGCAAGCAGGTAGATATATAAGGTTTTGGATGGAAGAAAAGGGATGTGGAATTGATATACTTATATTACCATATCAAAACACAAAATAAATAAATTCAAAAAAGTGCTGTGGGATAATGCTCTATTACCTTGTAAAGTTTTGTCACTTGTATTGGTTTAATAAAATGCCAGTTGGACAGTATCCAGGAAGGATAGGTGTGGCCCACCAGACGAGAAGAATTCTGGCAATTCTGAGAATTCTGAGGAAAGGCTCAGTCTACAGTCACTATTCAGATGCAGAAGAAGCAAGATGAGAATGCTGCACTAAGAAAATGTACCAAGCCATGTGGCTAAAGATAGATAAGAGTTATGGGTTAATTTAAGAGCTAGTTAATAAGTCTGAACTAATAGACTAACCAGTTTATAACTAATATAAGCCCCTGTATGATTTGTTGAGACTGAATTGCTGCAGAAAAGGGGAGGACAGAAAATTCTGTCTCCAAAAAAAAAAAAAAAAAGAGTATATAAAAAAGGAAAATGAATGTACTTTGGAAGTAGAGCTTTTTAATGTAAGGGCTTACACATTCTTTCTTTTGCTGTGCTTAGAAATAAATGTCTCTAGGTTTTGATGTCATGTCCAATGTTACAGCTTCAAGATTGTGGAGGATGAAAGTTCAAATTCAATGAAGCAGTAACATTCCTGTAAAATTGTTCTTCTTGTATTTTCAGTATTATCCACTTTAATTTATAAGGAATATATAAGTGTTAATTTATAAGAAAATTAACCAATAACAAAATGTCTGAGATACTGACAATGTTTTAATTCATTTAAAATTAAAATAGAAGTATGGAACAAAACTACTACTACAGGACACTATTTTCAGTAAAGTCAAACACAGTCTGATTTTAATACCATATTTACTCTCAGTATGAATGATGGTTCTATATAAAGGAACCAATATATTTCCAAATATCACATCGACAGAATTAATGGCAAACAAATCTCATCTCAATCAATCAATTTAATATGCCCTTATGGTAAAATGCCTAAATAAATTGTGCATAAAATAAACATACCACAATATACTTAAGGTTTCATAAAATGAGTCATCATTATAGAATCTATATCAAAAGAGCTGAAAGCTTTCTCTCTGATATCAGTGCTGAACCACGAATGAGACTGCTTACTGCTGTACATTTCCATTTCTAAATTTATTTAATGTTGGGAATTTTATATATTTTTATAGTGTATTTTGATCATACCAACCTGAAAGCTCTTCTGTGCCCCTCTCAGGGATACCTTAATTTTGTACCTTTCCAAAATTCAAGTTCTTAGAAATCCCACAATAAAAACTGTACATATGTTTATGATAATAGGGCCAGCCATCAACTTGAGCAGAGTCAACATGTCATGGTTTATACTCTTGGAGAGATCTCATTTACTTTCTTACAACAGTACTCAGTTGTCAGTAGGCCTGCAAGTGGGTTGATACTTCATAAACCCATTCTCCTATATCCATATTGGATTATTTATTGGCTTGAAATTTTACAGAACTGTACAGGCATGAGAGCTACTGTTGAGTTCATAACACCAACAACCAGTCATATCCAGAATACACTGACATAAAAATAGATTACTTTTCCTTTTTTAATTAAATTTAACTAAAGAAAGATCTTACTTGTGTCTATTATCATATTCATCATGTGCACAAAATGAATAATGACCAAACACAACACTTCTTTTTTCATCTTTGTTTTATATTTGGTTTTGGCTTATCAAGACTTGGTTTCTCATTTTAGACTTGTCTGCCCTAAATCCACTTTGTAGACCAGGATGGCTGCTAAATCAGAAATACACCTAGACTGCCTCCTGAGTGCTGGGATTAAAAGGGTGTGTCACTAGAACTGACCAACTCTACCATGCTTAATGATACATTTTATTTTCTACTTGTGACAAATGATGCTTTATTCTTCATTATGCTGTAATCATGGCTTCAATATTTATGATATATTATTCATCTACTATGGGTTAATGAATATCAATCATACATTTTAGCTTTCAGGAATAATATTGGTATGGGAGGTCCTTTTGTCTATGTGTTGGTTTTATTGGTTAATGAATAAAGAACTACTTTGGATTTTTCGCTAGGCATGGAAAACTGGGCTGAAGTCACGGAGCTGTCAGAGACAGACGTGCTGAAACTTTGCTAGTAGGCCACGACCTCATGGTGAGACACAAATAACTAGAAATGGATTAAATTAAGACCCACTGATGCAAGGGGACTGACCGAATGAGAGCTCACCAAGGCCAGCTGGACTGGGACTGAACAAGCATGTGATCAAACCGGATTCTCTGAATGTGGCTGACATGGGGGCTGACTGAGAAGCCATTGACAATGGCACTGGGTCTGGTTTCGTCTGCATGGACTGGCTTTTTGGGATCCTGGTCTGTTTGGATGCTCACATTCCTGGACCTAGAGGGAGAGGGGAGGAACTTGGATTTCCCACAGGGCAGGAAACCCTGACTGCTCTTGGGAATGGTGAGGGAGGAGGAGAGTGAGTGGGGGAAGTGGGAGGGTATTGGGAGGAGGGGAGGAAGTGGAAATTCTTTAAATAAATAAGTAAGGAAAAAAAAGAGTTAGCCAATAAGAACTTATAGCCAATGGGCCAAGCAGTATATTAATTAAAACAGTTTCTGTGTGATTATTTCAGGTCTAAGCTAGGTGGGCAGCTGGATACCAACAAACAGTTCCCTTCTCCAACATAAGATATATATGATATTATATATATATATAATATTTTTATATTTATATATAATGCTGTGTATTTTTATTGTATGAGTGTTTTATTGATAAATTCATCAAGAAGTGAAATATCTAGGTCTGCAGTCTACATAAAATTATATCGTTAAAGGAATTTTGAAATGAGTCTCAATAATAGTTATAGTAATTGACATTCTCAACAAAACTGTATGACACAGATTTTTTTCTTCTTATCCTGGCTGACAGACTGTTTTTTAATAACTGTCATTCCAATTAGGGTGAAATATCTCATTGAAATTTTTTGACTCATCTTTCCAAAGGTTAATGATATCAATATTCTATTTCATATATTAATTGGTCATTTGTCTTGCTTCTCTTGAGAAGTGTCTATTCAAATTGGTTTTCATTTTTCTATAAAAAGTAGATTGCAAGACATTTTTTACATTGTTAAATTTTTGAGCTATTTATGACTTCTGGATATTAATTCTTTGTCAGATGTCTAGATGGTACATATCTTTAACCATTTAGCAGTTGGTATGTTTGTCGTTGACTAATTCTTTGCAGCTTAATGGGAACTCAATGTGATATAGTCCAGTTTTGGTTTCAAATACATCCTATTCAGGAGCTCCATGCAGAGAATCTGATCCTGCTACATGTCATGCAGTTTCAAATATTTTCTTTAAGAGCAAACCTTTAGAACCTCCTTTTCTCCTGAATCCTCCATACCTGGCAAGCAAAACATGGATGTTAATAGCAAGTTCTCCTTCTTTTCTGGGATGGTAACTGTCCCTCACAGCTGTAATGTCCTCTGTATGCTATGTGACTGCACTTGAGAAAATAAATACCTAGGAAACAAATGTCATTGGAGAATGTTCTCAAGATTCTCTTTGATCAGGTATTGCTTTCTGAATTAAAACTTTTCAAATGAGCTTGCATTATTGTCTTCCAGAGGTTTTGATGAATATTGCCTTACTTTCTAGGTACTTTTTAATTTCTCATTCCAACATGTAAGATTTTTTTCTTAATGAGAAATCTATAAAAAGCTATGGCTAATTTTCTTCACTTTTCTTGTGTTCAATTATAATCATATTCGTGGTCTTTTCATTATTAAACTTTACATTTTTTATATCTTCCTGATAGAGTTTCAACTTCTTCCAACTGTACATTTTGGTAAATGCAGTGAAGAATAACAATGATACAGTCTAAATTTTTTATTGCCAGGAGAATTTCTATATCTAACATTTTCATTTATTACTTTTGAATTCAGTCTCAAATTTTCCAGCTGCAGACATCATTCTGTTATATGCTTTTCTAGGGTGAAGCATGTGTGGTCAGTGACTCTTTGTTAGAATTCCAGTTCAGGAAGAGGAATAGTCAGCTTTCTCTAGCCATGCCCTTTCTCCTAATGATGGCAAGACTTCACACATTGTTCTTAACACTTAATGACTAAGAGTCCAATCTGATGATCTTATGGTAGATATTAAATTCAAACAGCAACACATAATTTGCTTCAAAAAAGTTGGCTCATTATATACTCATATTTCTGGAATTTCTCTTCTGTTAAATCATTCTAATGGATGATATTTGGCACCATATTATTTTAGTTCCTATATCTATTCAGTGTTTTTTTTAGATAAATATATATATATAATATATTTTATTTTATTTTATTTTAAAGTAATTTTATTAAATTATAAAAGTTTCCATTTACGCCCCTCTTCCCCAAACCCTCCCACTCCCTCCCCTTTCCTCTCCTCCTCCCTCTTTGTCCCTAAGGGCAGTCAAGGTTTCCTGCCCTGTGGGAAGTTCAAGTTCCCGCCCACCTCCCTCCAGGTCCAGGAAGGTGAGTATCCAAACAGACTGGATCCCAAAAATCCAGTATATGCAAAGGAAACTAGTCCCAGTGTCATTGTCAATGGCTTCTCAGAAAGACTCCAGGCCAGTCACATTCAGAGAATCTGGCCACATTCAGAGAATCTGGTGGGATCACATGCTCGTTCAGTCGCGGTCCAACTGCCCTTGGTAAACTCTCATTAGATCCGCCCCTTGTATCGGTGGGTGATAGCATCCCTCGCAGTCCTTCGTCATTTTCTTCGTCCTTCTGCTCCTCATTTGGACCTTGGAGGGCTCAGTCCGATGCTCCAATGTGGGTCTCCGTCTGTATCGCCATCCATCGCCAGATGATGGATCTATGGTGATAAGCAAAATATTCATCAGTATGGTTATGGGCCAAGGCCAGTTCAGGCACCCTCTCGTCTGTCCAGAGAACAATCTGGGGATCTCTCCTTGGACCTGGGATCCCATATATAATCAAGTTTTCTGTAAACCCTAAAATGACTCCCTTAGTTGAAATATATTCTTCCCTTCTCCCATATTCATCCTTCCTCCCTTTCCCCCATCCCGGTCAACCAAGCTTTCTCCATTCCTCCCCTACTCCCTTCTCTCTAACCCTCTCCCCTTCCAACAACCCTCCCACCCCCCTGCCATGCACCCAAGGTTACCTGGGACTCTTGACTATTTCCTACCTCCTGGCGGATAGCTAAATAATCTTCATCAGGTTCGTCTTCTTATTTAGCTTCTCTAGGATCACGAATAATAGGTTCAAAGACCTTTAATTACGGTTAGAATCCACTTATGAGTGAATACATACCGTGATCCTCTTTTTGGGTCCGGCTTACCTCACTCAGTAAAGCGTTTTCTTTTTGTTTCTTTTTTTTTTATTATTAAATTATAAAAGTTTCCATTTCAGCCCCTCCTCCCACCACCCTCCCACTCCCCCCACTCCCTCTCCCCCTCCCTCTCCATCCCCCAGAGCAGTCAGGGTTTCCTGCCCTGTGGGAAGCCCGAGTTCCTCCCCCCTCCCTCCAGGTCAAGGGAAGGTGAGAGTCCAAACAGACTAGAGTGCAAAAATACAGTACATGCATAGGAAGCAAGTCCCAGTGTCATTGTCAATGGCTTTTCAAAAAGGCTCCGGGCCAGCCACATTCAGAGAATCTGGCTGGATCATGTCCTCGTTCAGTCCCAGTCCAACAGGCCTTGGTGAACTCCCATTATATCAGTCCCCTTGTATCAGTGGGTGCTCGCGTCCCTCGCAGTCCTGAGTACTTTTTTTATTTTCTTCATCATTCTGTTCCTCATTTGGACTGTGGAGTGCTCAGTTCGGTGTTCCAATATGGGTCTCCATCTGTATCGCCATCCAACGTCGGATGAAGGTTTCCTGTGCCCTTGCCTTCATTGCTCACGATCTCTTTCCTTCTGCCTCTCATTTGGACCTAGGGAGCTAGGTCCAGTGTTCCAACGTGGTTCTCCGCCTCCATCTCCATCCATCGCCAAATGAGGGTTCTATGGTGACATGCAAAATATTCATCAGTATGGTTGTGGGCCAAGGCCGGTTCAGGCACCCTCTCCTCTGTCAAGAGAACAATCTGGGGATCTCTCCTTGGACCTGGGATCCCATATATAATCAAGTTTCCTATAAACCCTAAAATGACTCCCTTAGTTGAAATATATTCTTCCCTGATCCCTTATTCATCCTTCCTCCCTTCCCCCCATCCCGGTCAACCAAGCTTTCTCCATTCCTCCCCTACTCCCTTCTCTCTAACCCTCTCCCCTTCCAACAACCCTCCCCCCCCATGCACCCAAGGTTACTTGGGACTCTTGACTATTTCCTACCTCCTGGCGGATAGCTAAATAATCTTCATCAGGTTCGTCTTCTTTTTTAGCTTCTCTAGGATCACGAAAAATAGGCTCAAATACCTTTAAATTATGGTTAGAATCCACTTATGAGTGAATACATACCGTGTTCCTCTTTTTCGGTCTGGCTTACCTCACTCAGTAAAGTGAGTAATGTCCATCCATTTGCATGCAAAATTCAAGATGTCATTATTTTTTACCGCTGAGTAAAACTCTAACGTGTATATGTTCCACACCTTTTTTAACCATTCTTCTATTGAGGGGCACCTCGGCTGTTTCCAGGTTCTGGCTATTACAAATAGTGCTGCTATGAACATAGTTGAACAAATGCTTTTGTTGTATGCTAAGGAATCTCTAGGGTATATTCCCAAGAGTGGAATTGCTGGGTCCTGAGGGAGGTTGACTCTCAGTTTCCTGAGAAACCGCCACACTGATTTCCACAGTGGCTGCACAAGTTTGCATTCCCACCAACAATGGATGAGTGTTCCCCTCACCCCACATCCTCTCCAGCATAGGCTATCATTGGTGTTTTTGATTTTAGCTATTCTGACAGGTGTAAGATGGTATCTCAAAGTGGTTTTGATTTGCATTTCCGTGATCGCTAAGGAGGTTGAGCATGACCTTAAGTGTCTTTTGGCCATTGGAAGTTCATCTGTTGTGAATTCTCTGTTCAGTTCAGTACCCCATTTTTTAATTGGGTTAATTAGAGTTTTAGTGCCTAGTTTCTTGAGTTCTTTGTATATTTTGGAGATCAGACCTTGTCTGATGAGGGGTTGGTGAAGATCTTCTCCCAGTCAGAAGGCAGCCTTTTTGTCTTACTGACAGTGTCCTTTGCTTTACAGAAGCTTCTCAGTTTCAGTAGATCCCATTTATTCATTGTTTCTCTTATTGTCTGTGCTGCTGGGGTCCTACTTAGGAAGAGGCCTCCTGTGCCTATATCTTGTAGACTACTTCCCACTTTCTCTTCTATCAGGTTCAAAGTGAACGGATTAATGTTGATGTCTTTAATCCATTTGGACCTGAGTTTTGTGCATGGTGATAGGTATAGATCTACTTTCATCCTTCTACAGGTTGACATCCAGTTATGCCAGCACCATTTGTTAAAGATGCTTTCCTTCTTCCATTGTACACCTTTAGCTCCCTTGTCAAAAATTAGGTGCTCATAGGTTTGTGGGTTATTATCCGGGTCTTCTATTCGATTCCAAAGGTCGATTTCTCTGTTCTTATGCCAATACCAAGCTGTTTTCAATACTGTAGCTCTGTAATAGAGTTTGAAGTCAGGGATGGTAATGCCCCCTGAAGTTCCTTTATTGTATAAGATTGTTTTGGCTATCCTGGGTTTTTTGTTTTGCCATATAAACTTGATTATTGTTCTCTCAAGGTCTGTGAAGAAGTTTGATGGGATTTTGATGGGGATTGCATTGAATCTATAGATTGCTTTTGGTAGAATGGCCATTTTTACTATGTTGATCCTCCCAATCCACGAACAAGGGAGATCTTTCCATTTTCTGGTATCCTCTTCAATATCTTTCTTCAAAGACTTAAAGTTCTTGTCAAATAGGTCTTTCACTTCCTTGGTTAGAGTAACCCCAAGATATTTTATGCTATTTGTGGCTATCGTGAAAAGTGATGTTTCTCTGATTTCCCTCTCTGCTTCTTTATCCTTTGTGTATAGGAGGGCCACTGATTTTTTGGAGTTGATCTTGTATCCTGCCACGTTACTAAAGGTGTTTATCAGCTGTAGGAGTTCTTTGGTAGAGTTTTTGGGGTCGCTTATGTACACTATCATATCGTCAGCAAATAACGAAAGTTTAACTTAATCCTTTCCAATTCGAATCCCCTTGATCTCCTTATGTTGTCTTATTGCTATTGCTAGAACTTCAAGCACTATATTGAAGAGGTATGGAGAGAGTGGACAGCCTTGTCGTGTTACTGATTTTAGTGGAAAGGCTTTGAGTTTCTCTCCATTCAATTTGATGTTAACTGT